>NW_007727615.1:224243-247869 GCF_000696425.1 Galeopterus variegatus | reverse complement strand
TACATTACAAATACCCTTATATTTTGAATGCTTACTGTGTCCTTAGTGCTTATGCCTGATCTCCTTTCATCCCCAAACAAGTTGCTTCATTCTCTCCATTTCACGGATCGGGAAACTGAGGTTCAGTGAATTGCCACTCAGTTCCCAAGTGACTGAACCAGGACTTGAATGGAGTTAGGTTCAGAAGCTGCTTCTTCCAGCAATTTGTTCTGCTTCATCCCACCCCTCCAGGGAAGAAGTGGGGGTGTTTTAAAGCCCATCGTCAGTCGCCACATCCATGATTCAGACTCTCAGGAATACAGCATATGCCATATGGAAAGTTTATTACAAAGTGAATCCTGCCAGGGCCACCACACTGCACAGTTCCAGGGGTGCTGTGCATGCCATAACCTACCAGTTGGTTGCTCCTGAAGTTGGCGCGTGTGACAGTACTTGGTGGCCCTGTCTCACCTCTGTTTTTCCATACCAGGTTCTTATTTGCAGATGCCCAAACATACCGGGTACTTTAGCCATCTAAATACTCTTAAATTAATCAACTTCCCTCTTGATTCGTGCTTCACTTTTTTTTCTTTTGTCTTTTTTCCGTGTCCGGCAACGGATCGCAACCCTCAGTGTTGCCCCCGTACCGGACCGGGGACCGGCAACGGGATTGCAAACCTCGGTGTTGCTCCCGTGCCTCGCTCAGCCAGTGAGCGGGAACCGGTCTGTATGTGGGATCCGAACCCTCCGGCGGGAGTGCCGCCGCGCTTCCCAAGCGGCGCACTATCCAATGCGCCACCGGGCCGGCCCGGGCCTTTCTTTTTCTAATATAAGCATTAAGTCCATGAATTTCCATCTAAGACACACAAGATTTGTTGTATTGCATTTTCATTACTGTTCATTTCCAAGCATTTTAAATTTTCAGTTATTTATTTTTTTCATTTTGCATGTGTCATTTTGAAGTGCATTTCTATTTCCAATAAACAGTTAATCCTGTTACTGATTTCCAACCTAATTTCTCAGTGGCTAGATAATGTGATTTGTGTCATGAACATTCCTTGAAATGTGCAGAGACTTGCCTTATGCCTAGTCCTTTGCGAATTTCCATAAATGTTCCATCTATTGCTTTTAAAGAATGTGTGTTCTCCAGCTGTTGATTATGTTGTTCAAAATTTGTATACCCACTCTGATTTTTTTTCCACCTACTTGCTCTGTTGAGGGCAGTGTGATGATTTGTGCATTTCTCTTTGCTTGTGTCAGCTTTTGCTGTATTTGAACTTTATTGTTAGTTACGATGTGTGGATTTTTAAAGTAGATATTGCCAAGTGGCTCTCAAAAATGTTATATACAGCTGATATATATACGCACACATACTGTATATACATATATGTATATAAAATACTGGTATTCCCACCAGCAATGTATAAATACCCCATTTTCCAAAAGCCTCTCCAGTACTGAGTGATGTTGTTCTTTTTCATTTTTTATCATCGTGAGGGCTGAATAATTATATCTAGTTACTATTTTACTTTTCCCACGTATTAGTGAGGTTGACAATCTTTTCTGATTAATTGGGCATTTTGATTCCTTCTGTGCATTTTCATTCATATCTTCTGCCCATTCCTCCCCTCTCCCCTGGCTAGTGAAATGCCACAGTATTTACCATGTATTGAGCAATTCCCTCACTCGAACATTGCTGGTGTCATATCTGTTCCCATACACATCGAGATCAATTTCTGGACACTTTATTACATTTCACTAGACTGTTTATTCCTGTTTCGATTGCACCAGTTTTTATTTTAAGTTTTAATACCTGGTAGTACAAGCACCCTCTCAGTATTCCTTTACATAATTTTCTTAGTTGTCTATACTTCCATATAGAGTTTGAAATTGTTTTACCAAGTTGGAAAATACAGTAATTGGAATTCTACTTGTAACTTCATTACTTCAATAGCATTAACACTGAAGCAGTGGTATTTTAATTTCATTATATTTCTTTCCAGGGATATGGTCTGTCTCTCCATTTACTTAAGTTTTGTGTTATATTCTAGAATAATAATTATTAGATTTCTTATTTTAGGTGCAGCACCTTTATTGTTATGTTCATTTTTAGGTATATTGTGTTTGTTGTCATTACCAGAAAAAGGATTTTTTTTTCTTTTCCATCTGTTTCAATCTGTTATATTAATTTTCTTGTACCCCAGCACCTTATCAGAATTCTCTGTGCTATTTTTCTGGGTACACAACAATATCACCTGCAAATAAAAGTGATTTTCTCTCCTTTCTCAATATTTAATCAGTTCATTTCATCTTCATATTTTATTACATTTGCTAGATCTTTCAAAACACCATTGTGATAGGAACAACCTTATGTAGTTATTAGTTTTAATGGAAATATCTTCAGCATTTCACCTTTTAGTATTATGCTTCCTAGTGATATCAAGTCTATGATCTTTTCTGAATTTTCATAGTTTTCTTCTAGTCTTCTTTCAGTTTGAGAGTACTGCTGAATTGTGTCAAATGCCTTTTTATATCCATTGATATGGTTGTTATTGTTTTTCTCCTTTATTTGTTGATGTAATGAAATAAATTGATAGGTGTGTTAATGTTAACCATGTTTGCCTTACTGGAAAATCCAGTTTGGTCATGGGGTAAAATTTTCTTTTGATACTTGCAGGATTGAAGCTGATAATATTTTATTTAAAATATTTCTATCAAAACAGTATGGAGGTTTCTCAAACAACTACAGATAGAACTACCATATGATCCAGCAATCCCACTGCTGGTTATATACCCAAAGGAATGGAAATCAATGTGATATATTTACACTATGGAATAGTACTCAGCTATAAAAAAAAGAATGAAATTCTGACATTTGCAGCAACATGGATGAGCTTGGAGAAAATTACAAGTGAAATAAGCCAGGCACAGAAAGAGAAATACCACATGTCCTCAGTCATAAGTGGGAGCTAAGTAAGTACATAAATAAGAAAGAACCAACAACCACAATAATACGTTGAACTTCCAAAAGGAGAGAACAGAACTGTGGTTGCTAGAGGTGGGAAAGAGGGAGGGAGAGGGAGGTTAGCAAGAAATTGGTTAAGGGCCACAAAGAATGGTCACATTTTGTAATGATGAAAGTGCTAATTATCCTGATTTGATCATTACAACTTGTACACAGGTATTGATATTCAACTCTGTACCCCACAAATATGTATAATCAGTTATGTTTCAATTAAAAAAATAAAATAAAATCTTTCCATCTACAAGACAAAATAATCTCCAGATAATTGCTTATTTGTATTAGAACTATATTTTCTCAGGTAAGTACTTCATAAAATGGGAGATGTCTAACTTTTTTTACTGTTTAGAACAGGGATTGGCAAACTTTTTCTGTAAAGGGCCAGATAGGAAATATTTCAGGCAGTCTTTTTTTTTTTTTTTTGGCAGGTGGTCGGTATGGGAATCTGAAACCTTGACCTTGGTGTTACAACACCATGCTCTAGCCAACTGAGCTAACTGGCCGGCCCTCGGTTGTGCAGGATTTATTATTGCAACTACTCAACTCTGCTGCTGTACCCAAAACAGCCATAGGCAATGATAGAGTTTGGATGTGTTGTCACCACCAAAACTCATGTGGAAATCTGATCCCCAATGTGGCAGTCCTGGAAGCTGTTTGAGTCATGGGGGCGGATCCCTCACGAATGGATTAATGCTCTCCCTGGGGGAAGAGGGGTAGTGAGTGAGTTCTCACTTGATTAGTTCCCACCAGGGCTGGTTGCTTAAAAGGCCCTGGCACCTCCTCTCTCTCTCTCTTGCTTCCTCTCGCCATGTGATCTGCTTGTACCCACCAGCTGCCTGCCACTTTCCACCACAAGTAGAAACTGCCTGAGGCCCGCACCAGATGCAGCTGTCCCAGAATCGTAAGCCAAATAAACTTCTCTTCTTTATAAATTACCCAGTCTCAGGTATTCTGCTACAGCAACACAAAACAGACTAATACAGGCAATGCGTAAATGATTGGAGGTGGTTGTTTTCCAATAAAATTTTTGCCAACTCCTGTTCAAGAACTGTTTAAAAAGTATAGAAACACTCTGTTTTTTAAAGTTAGATTGCACTCTGTATTAAATCCATTTCATCCTGGTGTCTTTCTTCGTATGTCTACCTGACTTTTTATTTTTGGAATAATTGTAGATTCACAATATATTGCAAAAAATAGTACAGAGAACTGGTGTTGTTTTAAATGATATGCATTACAGATTTTCTAGTTTCTATGCACTGGTCACTTAGAGTTTCTTTTGTTCTTTCCTTTTTTGCATTAGTTTGGTTCATTTATATTTTGATGTGGAAGCACCTGTTTCATCTCCATGTTTAAATGTTGCTGGAGAGTTGCACATAATATATCACTAGAAGTAATATTGAGTGGTAATACCTCCTCATTCCTAATGTATTTATTTCCGTTTCCTTTATCAGATTGGCTAGAGTTTATTCATGTAACTGGTCATTTAAAGGATCAGCTCTTTATTTTATTTATACTCTCAATATACATATAATACCTATACATATATTGCATTTCAGTGCATTTTAACTCTATTGTTACTATTAATTATTACTTCCAAGGCATTTTATTAATATAACTTTGTGGTTTATTTTTTCTAATTTCTTTTTCTAATTGCTTAGGTTGAGAACTTATTTATTTTGAGGTTTTCTCTCATTTTAGTAGCAAAATCATTTCAGGCTGTAAATTTTGTAATAAATACATCTTTTGCTATGACCAATAACTTCTGGTGTAAAGTGTATAATTTCAGTGTTGTTGGTGCACTTTTACTCTGGATTTTAAAAAATTTGTTTATGTTTAATTATAGGGGCTGACCAGTTAGCTCAGTTGGTTAGAGCGTGGTGTTGATAACACCAAGGTCAAGAGTTTGGATCTCTGTACTGGCCAGCTTCCAAAAAAAAAAAAAAAAAAAAAACACCCACTCCATTAGTTAGTAAAGAAATGAATATCAAAATCCACAATGAGATGCCACTTCACAATCACTAGAATGGCTACAATAAAAAAGACAGATTATAACAAATGTTAGTGAGGATGTAGAGAAATTGCTGGTGGGATGGTAAGATACTGCAACCACTTTGGGAACGGTGTGTCAGTTCCTCAAAATGTTAAGCGTAGAGTTACCATATGACCCAGCCATTTCACTCCTAGGTATATAACTAAGAGACCTGAAAACACATATCCACACAAAAATGTGTACACAAATGTTCTAGAAGCATTATTCATAATACACAAAAGTGGAAACAATCCAAATGCCCATCAACCGATGAATGGATAAACAAAATGTGGTACATCCATAAAATTGAATATTATTTGGTGAAGTACTGATTCATTCTACAACATGGATGAAACATTGAAAACAATGTGTTAAGTGGAAGAAGTCAGTCACAAAAGACACAGAATGTGTGATTTCATTTATGTGAAATGTCCAGAATAAGCAAATTCATGGGGATAGACAGTAGATTAGTGGTTGCCAGGGGCTGGAGAAGGGATAATGAAGAATGACTGGTAATGCGCACAAATTTCTTTTGGGGGTAATGAATATGTTCTAAAATTAGATAGTGGTGATGGTTGCACTAGTCTGTGAATATACCAAAACCCACTGAATTGTACACTTTAAAACTATGAATTTTATGGCATTTAAATTATATATTAATAAAGCTATTATTTAAAAATATGCTACTTAGATTTAAGCCTTACAAAATATGTGCAGCATTTGTATGTGGATAACTACAAAACACTGATGAAAGAAACGAAAGAAGATCTAAGTAAATGGAAAGATACATTATGTTTGTGGATTGGTAGATTCAATATAGTTAAGATGTTAGTTCTTCCCAATATGGCCCGTAGATTCAAACCAATACTAATAAAAATTCCAGTAAGCTTTTTTGTTGCTATCAGCAAACTGGTTTTAAAATGCAAAGAAACTGGAATAGCCAGAACAATTTTGAATAAGAAGAACAAAGTTGGTGTGCTCACATTACCTGATTCCAGACCTGGTGTAAAGCTCTAGTAATAAAGATGGTGTGGTATTGTTAAAAAGATAGACACGTAGATCAATGAAACTGAATAAGTAGTCCAGAAAAAGATCCAAACAAATATAATCAACTCACTTTTGAGAAAGATGTAAAGGCAATTCAATGTCTACAGGATAATTTTTCCAACAAATTATTCTAGAACAATGGGACATTCATATTAAAAAAATTTTTAAAGGACCTCGACACATACCTCACACATTATACAAAAATTAACTCAAAACCTATCATAGACCTAAATGTAGGTAGTAAAAACATAAAACATAGGAGAAAATCTGCATGGGATTGGGTTTATCAATGAATTTTTAGATATAATAGAATACATAGAGAAATCTTAACACTCAAAAATAAGAAAACAGCCCTATAAAAAACATGGGCAAAAGCCCAAATAGATACTTCACCAAAGAAGATATATGAATGATAAATAAGCATATGAAGATATGCTAAATATCATTTGTTATTAGAGAAATGCAAATTAAAACCACAGTGAGATATCACTACACATTTATTGGAATAGCTAAAATCCAAAGAAAACTGGCAATGCCAAATGCTGGCAAGGATGTAGAGCAACAGGAACTCATTTACTGCTAATGCTGATGGTATTTCAAAATAGCACAGCCAATTTGGAAGACAGTTTAGCAGTTTCCTATAAAGTTAAACAAAGACTTAACTGTAACGACCCCATAATTGCACTCCTAGGTCTTTACCCAAAGTGAATTGAAAACTTAAGCTCCCACAAAAACCTCTCTATGAATGTTTATAGCTTCTTTGTTCATAATCACCAAAAACTTGAATCAATTAAGATATCCCTCAGTGGGTGAATGGATAAATAAACCACAAAAAAATTTATACAATAGAATACTATTCAGCAATAAAAAGTAACAATCTGTTGATTCTTGGAATAACATGGATAAATGTTAAATGCATTTTGCAAAGTGAAAGAAGCCAGATCCAAAAGTCTACATGCCGCATAATTCCATTCATATGATACTTTGGAAAGAGCAAAACTACATGGATGGAATACAGATCAGTGATTGCCAGAAGTAGGGGCAGGGGGAGTGGTTGACTACCAAGGGGATGCATGGGGGAATTTTTAGTGTGATTGAGCTGTTCCATTATAGCACAGGGGAGAGTGGAACATGACTCTATGCATTTGTCACAACACATATAACTGTACATCACAAAGAGTGAACTTTAAGATATGCAAATCAAAACTCCAGCCATGATATCGGAGGATAACAGGATGGAATTTAGACTGTGACAAATGAGTCTAACTGTCTTACAAATGTATGGCATAACCTCACTGAAAAGGGTGGTGGTGGAAAGGAATTGACCTAAGTGTCTTTGGGAAATAATGTTTTGACTGGAAATTGTAAGATTAAAGTCAAAAGGAACTACAGTAGTCCCTCTTCATCTGCGATTCCAGTTACCTGGGGACTACCAAAATAGGTGAGTACAGTACAATAATATATTTTGAGAAAGAGAGAGGCCACATTCACATGACTTTTATTACAGTATATTATTACGATTGTTCCGTTTCATTGTTTGTTATTGTTGTTAATCTCCTACTGTGCCTAATTTATAAATTAAATTTTCTCATAGGTATGTATGTATAGGAAAAAACAAAGTATATATAGGGCTTGGTACCATCTGTTGTTTCAGGCACCCACTGAGGGTCTTGGGATATATCCCCCATGGATGAGGGGGGACTACTGTATACATAAACACTATATGCTACTTCAAAAATGTGTTTCTCATGGAGATACAGGTTAACGATGCTGAAACTGCTTTACATGCACCTCAAAATTGAACAAATAAGTACATGGATGGCAGATGGTGGAAGCCAGGTTTCTAACTGTTCTCACTGTCAGAGAGGGGAGTACAAATAAACAAGGGGGAAACACTGTAACGAACCCTAATGAACTCATGTCAGTATAAAATCATGTTTACCGTATAATATATATATGAATATGTCTATCATAATAATATCACACAAATATTAAACCATATTTGATATCTTTTGTCTTTTTCTTCTGGGTATTTTTACCCATATGGATTAATAGAAGTTCTCATTTGGAGATGTCGGTCCCTATCTGTCACATACTGATCTGTTTTTTCATATCTGTTTTGATCCTTTAAATTTGTAAAGATATCTTTTAACATATAGTTAGAAAAAATGTTTATCTGATCAAAATTGTTCATCTTTCCCGTTATGACTTCTGGGTTTCCTCTTGTGCACTAAGGCACCTCCTACCTGCCGCCACCACCAATGTTTTATGAAGATATTTTCCTACATTTTCTTGCAATATCTGTTATGGGATGAATTGTGTCCCCCCAAAAGGATTCGTTGATCTAACCTCCTGTGCCTCAGAACCTAACCTCCAGTACCTTATTTGAAAATAGGGTCATTACAGATGTTATTAGTTAAGATGAGGTCCTACTGGAATAGAGTGGGCCCTTAATCAGAGGGAGTGTGGCTTTCCCAATACCTTGATTTTAGATCTGTACTAAATTTTAGATCTCCAGTACTTTAAAATAATAAATTTCTGTTGTCTTATATTGCCCAGTATAAATATTTGTGGTGTTGTGTTACTGAAGTCCTAGGAAACTAATACAACATCCCTTTTAAATAAAGCTTTCTACAATTAAATATTCAGTCCTGCTGGAATTTATTCTAGTGTGTTGTGTGAGGTGAGAATTCCACTTTTTTTCCAGTTGGATATTTAATTATATTTGTTCTCCATTTATATAACAAACCGCCCCATACTCCTGCAATCAAACACAACCTGTATCATATATGGTATACAAGAGGTCTTAGCTCAGTTGGTTAGAGTGCAGTATTATAACACCAAGGTCAAGGGTTCAGATCCCGCTACTGGCCAGCCACCAAACGAACAAGAAAACAAGTTCATGGAAAGATTCACATTATCTTTTAATTCTATTTTTCCACAGACCTTTTGAAGCCCTTGTACTCCCAAGAATTTAGATCAAATTATAGGTATGCTTGTGTTTTACTGGTCTATTATCTATTCCTGTTTTAATCATGTTGATCTTCATGGTAAGTTTTAATATCTGGTAGGTCAAGTATTCCCCTCTGTATTACTTTACATTATTTTCTTAACTCTTTCTGCATATTTATGCTTACATATAAACTTTCATATTAACAACTTGGAAAAGAATTTGAGTTTTGATTAGAACTTAATTAGTTCAATGTAGTAAATATTGGAGGATTAATATTTTTCTCCTATGGTCATCTTTGCCAGGTATATGGCATATCACTCTATTTATTTAGTTTTTGGATTAGATTCTACAATAAAAATTATTAATTTTCTTCTTTTCTGTTGAGGACTTTTTTTATTCTTCTGTATTTTATATTCTGTCATTATTTGTGAAAGGATATTTTTCCTGTCTCATCTATTAACCAGTAGAATAGAGAAAAGCTATTTTTATAATTTCAAAGCCCACTGTTCTGGTAATTTTTTACTAAAACCTCTTCAATGTTCTTGGTATAAAATTACATATCATGGACTTCTGGTTCTGGACAAGATGGAATAAACACATTCCATTTTATTCCTCCTGCTAATCAACAAAAATCTTTGGACGTGTGTGTGTGTGTGTGTGTGTGTGTGCACACGCGCGCATGTGTGTCACTTTCCAGAAGACATTAAAACAGAGAAGAAAAAATAGAGTGGCTAGGGACCTCTGGAGTCAAAGAACAACATAACGGTAAATTCCCTGAGGCTTTTTCTTGCCTCCTATATATTCCAGCCTGGGTACTAGAGAAGCCAGAACCCAGAAATGCCAGTGAGTGCGGACAGAAAAGCCCCAAGAAAAGCCCACCCTCTCTAATCAAAGGGCCAGGAATAGGGCAGCCCACCAGGTCAGAAAACTTTTAACATACTTGTTCTCCAGACCAACACTGCAAACAAAACAAAACAAAACAAAACAAAAAAACTGCTTTAAAAGCTTTAATTTATTTCTCATTTTCTTCTCTGATCTCTTGCTTCTTAGGAATTTTAAATTTAAACCTTAAAATTCAAATAATTCATATTTTTTAGAGAAGTATATATTTCACTTAAATATTTAATTATATTTAATTATGTTATTATAAAGTACTGCATGATATTCTACTATAAATAATCTTTTTTTTCTATCTGGAGTAATATCTCCTTTCTCATCTTATTACTTTACTTTTTCTTTTTTTTTCTGTCGTTTTTGCTAGGGGTCATAGGTGGAATTGGTCCTTTCAAAGGACCAGCTTGTTGGTTTATTTACACTCCATATTTTTATATTTAATTAATTTATTTAAGGTTTTATTTTTATGAATTACCATTTCAGGGTTTTATTCTGTTTTGCCTTTTTTTAAAAAAAAGCATTTAAGGCTGTAAATTTTCTTCTAAATACAGCTCTAGTTTTGTTTCTTAACTTCTGATATAATTGTATAACTTCAGTATCAGTTTTTCAGTTTGATTCTGAGTTATTTAGGAAATTTATCCTGAGTTATTTTTTTAAATGTTTCTTAATTTCTATCTGCTAAAATGTTTTTTTTTCTGTTCTAATTTGACTTTTTTTTATTGGTTATGAATATTTATGAGATACAAAGCTGATTGTCACCCCTTGTCCCCATGATGTGGGGGCCAGATTCATACTGGCAGCACACCCATTACCACAAATTGCAATTGTAGCTCGTGTCCCCCACCCAATTATCCCCAACTCCCCCCAACTCCATTTTGTAGCACATAGAATGTTCTCTCCCTCTGCAAGTCCAACGCACTACTGTGGTCTTTCTTTCCTTCCTTCTTTCTCTCTTAGCTCCCACATACGAGTGAGCACATGCGGTATTTATCCCTCTGTGCTTTGCTTATTTCACTCAACATAAGTTTCTCCAAGCTCATCCATGTTGTTGCAAATGGGAGAATTTCATTCTTTTTTATGGCAGAGTAGTATTCCATAGTGTATATATACCACAGTTTCCTTATCCAATCATCCATTGGTGGACATTTAGGTTGGCTCCATGTCTTGGCTATTGTAAACAGAGCTGCAGTGAACATGGGGGTGCAGGTATCCCTTCAACATGATGCTTTCCATTCCTCTGGGTATACACCCAGCAGTGGGATTGCTGGATCGTATGGAAGATCTATCAGTAGTTGTCTGAGAAGCCTCCATACTGTTTTCCATAGTGGTTGTACTAATTTACAGTCCCACCAACAGTGTTTATCATTTCATTGTTTACTTTGGATTTTCTTGTGTAAGCTACAGAGGATGTAGCTTATCAATTTTCACCTTTTAAAACATTATCAAATTTTCTTTGTGGCCAAGTTATTTGAGGGAATTTTGTAAAAGTTCCATGAGCACAGGAGTAGAAAGCATACTCTATATCTGTTAAATACAAAGTCCTCTTTCCATTTTTTATAATTCATTTTTTTAAAAAAATCAGCTCTTTATATTGTGAGAGAGGTAAAAAAAATCTGTTTTAATTATAATTTTTTAAAAGTTCTCCTTGTGTTTATGGGTTTTTTCGGGGGGGTGGTCCTAAAGATTTTTGTTTTAGTTCATTATATACTATGCCATTTTATATTGTCCCTTATTTGCCTGTAGAGTACAGTGTTTTCAAGCTTGAAATTTCCTGTGATAATTATTTCACCAGACCTGTTTTTCATTTGCTGGTTTTGTCCTAGCAATTCTTAGCCCAACTCCTTATTTTCCACTTTTTTGCCTTGTTTTTTTTTTTCTGGGTTTTTTTGTTTGTTTGTTTGTTTTGTTTAAACATTATTGTGCTTGATTTTATTATCCCAACCCCATATTTGTATCTTCTCATAGTACCCTATGAGATTATCATTCAGCCTATTCAAAGTAATGTATTGATGATATAACTAATTTTATGCCTTCTATATTATTGCATGCTTATCGTTTATTTCACTTGGGTTTTTTTCTTCCTTTTTCTTTACTCTTTATGGCTAAATCAAATTTCTATTCATTTTCTTCTTCTATTCATCTTGTTAGTTCAGCAATTTTTAATTTTGTAAATTCTTCAAGTGGATATGTTCCATTCTCAATAGGCGTGACTAAACCTATGTTTCCATAAAATTGTAACTCCACCTACACAGACAGATGCCTTCTCCTCCCCATTGTTCTCAGCAAGTTGAACAGTTTTACTTCTGAATATTTCAAATATAATTTTAAAAATTTAGTTTCCACTATTTATATTTTATTTATGGCATGTTTCTTCTGTTTTTATTCCAGATTCGCAGTCACATTTTCTTCATCTCTTATGATTTAATTATACATATACGAGTGAGTGTTTGTAAATATAACTGTTAATGTCATTACCTAATACATTTGAGGTTATAGACAGGACACTCATATATAGAGACAGACTCGTGTATGTGGATGTGCGTTTGCAAGAGTGATTGATTACCTATTTTGAGATCTCTCTACCGATTCAGTTTTCATTTATTTAGAATACTTCCTCGAGTATTTTTCTCTAATATGGTGTCATAGGCCTCCGCCTAATACAGCCTTTGATCATCCTTCCCTGTTGGTTTTCACACCCTTGTTTAATCTCCTCCCCTTGCATGTAGGCTGGACCTAGGAACTTGCTTCTAATGAATAGAATAAGGCAGAAGTGACAGGACATCACTTCCAAGATTATATTATAAAATCTTAGGTGCGCACTCTCTCATTCTATCTTGGATCACTTGTCCTGGGGGAAGCCAACTGCCATGTGGAAAGGCCCTCATGAGTGAGCTTGAAAGCAGATCTTCTGAAGCTTACCAACAACTATGTGAATGAGCTTGAAAATGGATCCTTCAGCCCCAGTCAAGCCTTCATATAAGAATAAAGACCTGGCCGACAGTTTGACTGCAACTTCATGAGAGACACTGAGCCAGACACACACACGCAGCCAATGCCTGGATTCCTGACCCACAGAAACTATGTAAAATAATAAATATTTGTTCTTTTAAGATGCTAAATCTTGGGATAATTTATTATACAGCAATAGATCACTAACAAATATGATAAATTGGAAAAATACTCTTTAAATATTTTGATGTCTGAAACTGTCTTCTAATGAATTTTGAGTGAAAGAAGAACTCAAACTGAATTTTGAGTTTAAAAATCACTGACAATGAGAACACCATTTATAAAAACCTCTGGGACTCAGTTACAGCCAAAGTAAGAAAAAAATTCTGAGCCTTAAATACTTTTTATATTACTAAACAAGAAAAACTGAAAAAAAAAAATGAACCAAGATTCCAACTTATTTCATATGTCCCACCCACTGCACAAATGTAATAACCTTGCACGTGTATAATTTATCCAGAGATAACAAATCTTAGCAATTTGGTGGATATCCTTAGGGAATCCTTTTTTTTTTTTTTTGATAGAATACCTTTATTATGTTCTTAATTTTTTTCTAATTAAACAAGGAAAATATGTGTGCTCTAGAAATATTTGTGAAAAAAGAGGTAGAAAGATAAATTATCAGTCATTTTACCATCTAACAGCTGCAAGGTTATTACATTTGTGCAATGGGTGGGATATGTGAAATAAGTTGAAATCTTGGTTCTTTTTTTTTTTGCACTTCTTTTTTTGCACATACTCGGACAAACCCTAGATATTAGTGTATTTTATCTTCCTTAATTTGATCAGTGTTAGATAGTATGTCCTTTTTATTTAATTTTCATTACTTTTTTAAAAGCAAAATACTTTAAAATTTTTTTATTGTTCATTTATTTTTTTACAAAACTTTTATTTTTTAATTTATTTTTTTTAATTATATTAACTATTTTGCTTACTAAACATCTGATTCTTTCTTTGGTTCCTGGTTAAATGAGCAAGTCAAATGTTAACACCCTGGGAGTACAATAACCTATTATAAAACAGTGAATTAGCTCCCTCTAGCACATTTCTGAGTCACCACTTTCATTTATTTATTTATCTATTTTTTTAATTCTTTTATTGAATCATCCCACTTAAGGGTGAAGACATGTGGTATTTCTCCTTTTGTGCCTAGCTCATTTCACTTAAGATAATTTTCTCCAAGTTTATACATGTTGCTGTGAATGGCAGAATTTCATTCTTTTTTATGGCTGAGTAGTATTCCATTAGAGTTTCTAATCGAATACTATATTCCATTAGAATTATATATATACCACATTTTCCTCATCCAGTCATCTGTAGATGGACATTTAGGTTGGTTCCAACTCTTGGCTACTGTAAATAGGGCTACAATAAACATGCGCACCACGCTCAGCCAGTGAGCGGGAACCGGTCTCCACATGGGATCCGAACCCTCAGCAGAAGCACCGCCGCGCTCCCAAGCGGCGCAATCTCCAGTGCGCCACCAGGCCGGCCCAACATTGACATATTTTAATCAAATCAATATTATTAGCACATATATCATTACAAATTGTACTAGTTTTTTTATGCCCCTTATCTAATCTCTCTACATCCCCTCTCCCTCCCCACTCCCACCTCTGATAACCCTAGATTTCTTCTCTCCTTCTGAAAGAATACCAGTTATTCTGTCGGCTTATTGCCTAGATGACCTGTCCAGTGCTGAGAGAGGTGTATTCAAGTCCCTCACTATTATCATAGAGTATATGCTTCTTCTATCACTCTGGAATGGGCTTTGTGGAGAGACATCCTCTTCTTGTCTTTGGTCTCCACTGGTGACTTTCCTTGTGTCAATGCACTTGAGTGGCTGGCAGGCCATCCGTACAGTGGTTGTGGCATCCAGCTACTTTTGCGGCAGCTGTGGCTATTGTGGTGGCTGTCGTGGGCCACCTACATGGAAGTGGTGTTTTTGGTTTGCTCCTTGCCTGGTTGCAGGGGGAGGGGTTTGTCCCTGGCTCCATACCTCAGGACCCCAGGTGGGCCCCAAAGCAGTGGCAGTGTGCCTGGTGTGGGAGGAGGGGTCAGCCCCTGGATCCACTTGTTTTTATATTTTAGGATGTTGGAGGACAGTTGGGTGGGAGGGGGAGAGGAGAAGGGGGAAAGAAATAGGGTGGGAGGAAGAGGGAGGAGGGGGTTGTAGTCGAGGCCTGTGGCACCCCCCTCATTCCAGCAGGAGATACCAGGGGGCTTCCAGCAGTGGCTGTCATTGCTGGGCTGGATGCAGATGTCAGGGGTGTGTGGCTGAAGCCCTCAGCCCCTCACTGCCCTGGCTTGAGAGTCCAGGGTGTTTCCAGTGGTGGCTTGGTGGTCGTTGCAGCCATCTTGCAGCTTGACTGGGGAAGAATGATCTAAGATGGCCTCAGTCACATGTCTGGGGTCTTGGAGAGGATGGTCGGAAGGCTAGTACCTCTCTCCACTTGATCCTGCCTAGGCTTCTTTCCATAGCAGTTTTGAGGCAGCAAAAAAAATGAGCAAAAAGACATTCCTCATTTATGGATTGGAAGAATCGATGAGCCTCTTGAAGTCTAGGCTCTGGAACTGATACAATGACACTTCTACCATATTCTATTGGTCAAAGTAAGTCACAAAGAAGCCCTGATATAAGGGATGGAGAAATTGATTCCACCTCTTGATTGGAAGAGTTGCAAAATAATGCAGCCATATATTTCAATCTAACAGAAGGAGAATTTGGAGTTGGATAAATGAAAAACATATAGAAAAGTAAATAAACTAAACCAGACAGCTGTTAACTCCAAAGAAAACAAAGAGATAAATAAAAAAGGAATAGTAATTACAGTATATATATTATGAGGCTCAGCTGTGATTATAGTTTACAAAGCCATAATCATAATAATCACTGACTCTGAATCTGGCCACAGTTATAATGCATCTGTGTTGGGAAGATGGAGGCAGGGGAATTATGTATGCAAGTGATGTGCATATGGGATGAGAAAACTATGTGTTCTTACAGTAGGAAGTTGACTTTTTTTTAATAGTTGTAAATTGGTTGATTTGTGGGAGAGAGTGATGCTGGGGATGACACTTCCACCATCTTAACTGGAAGCCTCTGCAAAATGTTTAAGAGATCTTTATAAATTAAGCATGAGAACCTTAATAATAAGATTGATAGTGGTCTCATGTATTTTTGTGGCTATTTCTTGCCTCTTTCTCATTTTCATTTTAATTAAGGTAGGTTTTGAAAAAAATAATTTCTATATTTATCAAAATTATATGTGCATATTATAAAAAGAATCAAATTATAAGGAGGCAACCACCTTTTACCCTTTTTCTCATGGACTGTATCAGGGTTTACCTTCATTCCTGTCAGAAATATGATTAGATTGCCCATTCTTGATTTTCAGTTTTAGGCGTTCTGGGATTGCCTGAAAGGGAAAGAATGTGCCCCTAGCCAGGGCCCTTATTGGTCTTGTACAGGAAATCCATAAATGGGACAGAGATTTATTAACAATGCTCCCAAAGCAGCTAGCTAAATGGGTATACTGAGGACAAGAAATGCAGGTGGGGAGTCCAAGTTCTACCCACAGTGTCTTGCATAGTATTTACCCTCTTAGGTACTCTCTGGAGCCAACCCCAGGAGAGAGAATTAATAAAATGTCAGGGGCATGGATTCTTTCAGACATGGTAAGAGACGGGCTCAGACTGACGAAGAAAAGGCAAGTGTTGTAGAGGGAAGAGTGGTTGCTTGCCTGCAGCCACTTTTCCAAGAGGGAAATAACAGATGAGTTTGTAAGTGAGTCAGAAAATAATTTGCCTTACCTGCTTTCACTGTCCATATTATTCCTGAGGATGAGAGGGAGGTACGCATTGCAGAGTACTAAACCGCATATTTTTCCCCTTATGTCTACCTTTTCATAGGTACCAATTAATTCTGAAGTAATTTACAAAAGTCTCCCCTCCCACAGGCTCGATGCAACTCTAAGAAGCCTCCCACTCATAAGCACAATCAGCTGTTTCTCACTGGTTCAATTACTGTTTCTCATTCATACAGTTAAATTTTCCAAGTTTCTTGAAGAGAATGTGCCAGACTGCCTACTTTGCTCCTTGCAATCCCATTACTAAATCCCAGATGGGAAAAACAATGGAAAATGCAGCAAGAATTTTTAACCAAAGTGCTGTAAGATGTCGATGCCCTCCCATGAAAGATCACCAAGAATATACCTATAGTTGAACAAGTTTGGTTTTTGCTCATTTCAGCATGGGAGAATGCACATCACGGGGAGCCATAGGACGTTTCAATAAGAGGATGTTAAAAGGATCTATTATAGGATTCTAGCTTTGGTTGAATAATTTTCCTGAGAGTACAAAGAAGTGAAGGCCCACTATAAATTGGGAGCTGTCAGAAGTGGGACAATTCTACGGTTTGGGTATCTCAACAAATTTTATCTAGAGAGAGGGAAGACTAGCTAAAGGGAGGATAAAGCTGAAATTGATAAATCAGAAGCCATTCATTTTAGCCAAGAGAGGAGGATGTTTGGTATTTTGTGGGTTGCATGGTGATCTTGTTTTTCTTTGTGCTTAAAGAAATGGCCTTTAAAAAAAATCCCAGTCTGGTCCTCAGCAGGGATATTTCACTGTCACTCTACTCTGTGGAGATGTAAATTCTGGCAGCAGAAGCCAGCACGTAATCAGGAGTCAAATTCTAATTGAATGGTTACATAAGCCAATGGTAGAAGAGACAGTGCAAGCCCTGGATGGGGTCTGGTGGTCTTATTAATGGCACTGCAAAACTCCAGAACTGGGCAGCCAAACCAAAAGTGAACACAAGTTACACAGATGAGGAGATCGATTCCTGTGATGGATTACAAAGAAGTCCTGGCCCTCATATTGCCATTGCAAGCAATTCCAGCTATTTGGGTTGGGGCCTTAATGAGGTCATATGGAACCAAGCTAAATGTCCATCGACGGAAGACTGGGTAAGGAAATTTTGGTATACCTACACAATGGAATACTACTCACGGTAAAAGATACTGAAATTCTGCCATTTGCAACAACATGGATGAGCCTGGAGAAAATTATGTTAAGTGAAATAAGCCAGGCACAGAAAGAGAAATACCACATGTCCTCATTCATAAATGGGTGCTAAGAAAGAAGGAAAGAACGAAAAGACCATAATAATATGTTGAACTTTCAGAAGGAGACAACAAATCTATGGTTACTAGAGGTGGAAGTGGAGGAGGGAGAGGCAGGTTGGGGAGAGATTGAATAAGGGGAAAGTTAATTAATTAATTAATTAATTAATTAAATTTTTTTTAAACCCCAATCACAATAATACATTGAACTTTCAGAAAGAGAGAGAGAGAGAGAACAGAACTATGGTTATTAGAGGTGGGAAAGGGGGAAGGGGAGGAGGGTTAGCGAGAAATTAGTTAAGGGTCACAAAGTTTGATTATGTTTTATAAACATAGGTATACTAATCATCCTGATTTGATGACCACATTTTGTACATGTGTATTGATATTCAAATCTGTACCCTACAAATATATATAATCAATTATGTTTCAATAAAATAAAAAACTAAATAAAAATGAGGGCATATAAACCAAATGGGGATATAAACAGATAGCATGGTCAGAAGAATTTAGAAGTCCAAAGGGGAAGGAAGACAGAGGAGTGAGAGAACAAACCTCCTAAACAAAAGAGATGTTTATGTGGTTACTAAACAATCGAGTGAAAAGAGAATAAACGGGCAAGCTATGAAGGTTTGTGTAAAGAAATATAACGGACTGAATGTCAAGACACCTTCTGTTACCATGCAATCACAAAAACAAAATAGGAAACGACCAAGTTTCCTCCGCCTTCTTTTAAAAGGCAAGGGGACCAGAAACCTTACATATCTTTGGCAGTAAGATGGTCGAATGAGTGGGAGCAGAATTTCTTGTCATTAGCAGATACTGCAAGCTAAACCACCATTGTAACTGGTGTCCCCCCAAAAGTATTCAATTTAAAGATGTGGAATCAACCAGGCACACCCCTCAGTGACCTGACACATGGAGCTGCGGAGCGGACTCCACCTCCCCTAACCAGGCACACCGCACCAGTGCCTCGGGGCCTTCTGGATCTGGGGATCAGACACACCCCACAACCAGGCACACTGCCAGCGCCAAGGAGCATGCCAAAAACATCACCTCTATGTGTGTGGCCCACCACAGCCACCACAATAATCATGGCTGTCGTGAAAGTGGCTAGATGCCACAACCACCACGCAGATGGTCCGCCAGCCACTGTAGTGCATTGACACAAGGAGAGTCATCAGCAGAGATAAAGAAGAGGATGTCTCTCTCCACAAAGCCCATTTCATACTGACAGAAGCAGCATCTCTCTGTGATAATATTGGGGGACCTGATCACACCTCTCAGCATTGGACAGATGATCTAGGCAACAAATCAACAGAGTAACCATTATTCTTTCAGAGGGAGAGAAGAAATCTAGGTTAACTAGAGTGGGGAGAGGGGAGGGATGGGGGATGGGGAGAGATTGGACAAGGGGCAAAAAGAATAATTACAATTCGTAACAATATATATGCTAGTAATATTGATTTGATGAACATATCTCAATGTTGAACCCCCAAAATATGTATAATCAATTTTGATTCAATAAATAAAATAAATTTAAAAAAATAAATAAAGATGTGGAAAAACGGATTTTGGTGATAAATGCTTCCTAGGAAAAACTATGCCTGCTTGATTAAGTAGGAACAACAGCCCTTGGTTTTCTCACGTAGCCACATTGATTGCCACACCTGAATGTATTTTGGGGCCTGATTGATGCACTCCTTACATTAATAGTTCTCAAACCGTAGCATGCATCAGACTCATCTGTAGGGCTTGTGAAAACACAGATCGATGGGCCCTGTCCCCAAAGTTTCTAATCCAGTAGTTCTGGGTTAGGGCTCAGAAATTTGTAGTTCTAACAACTTCCTAGCTGCTGCTGCTGCTGCTGGTCTGGGGACCACACTTTGAAAACCACTATCTTAGACAACAACTACTGTCAATTCTAATGTAAGCAATACAGATTAAACAATAAAATTTTTCTTGAAGTAGAGAAGAAATCATGCAGTTGTTTAGGACTAAAAAACAACAACAACAGAAAAAACAGGGTAAGAGGTTACCTTTGGAGGAATCTGGGTGAAGGCACACAAGACCTCTCTGTACTATTTTTGCAACTTCTTGTAAGTTTATAATTATTTTAAAATAAAAAGTTTTGAAAATAGAGAAGAGGGCAACTATTCAACATGAAGGCCAGAACTGATGCTTCAAGACTGTAAAGACTGAGACTTTCAGTTCTGGGCAAAATAGACCAGTTGCATTTTTCCCTATTTGTCCCACAAAGTATAACTAAAAACCCGGGACACAATGTATAAACCAAAGATAAGAAAATTCTGAAAGGTAGAGAGAAAAAAGACCATTGAGGGGTCTTAGGATTAAGGAAAGACACAGCAGTGAGCTCCCTGGGTTTTTGTTTTGCCTTTTTTATATCCCAGACTGGACACTGGAGGAGCCAGCAATCCAATGCCAATGGCACAAACACAAAAGCTCCAACCGAAGCCTGCTCTCTCTGGCCAAAGTATCAGGAAAGAGCAGCCTAGCAATACAGAATTTTTTTTTACAAAACCCACCCTATTCTAGCCAAACGTCACATAAAAAAAAAAAAAAAAAAACCACACCTCCCTCTCCATCATCTGAGGCTGAGTGCAGAGCCCAGACTTCCACCCTCACCTAAAGGTAACGAGGTGGTAACTTTCTCTTCTACCACTAATGTGGGTGTCAGTGGAAGCCTGCAAAACTAGAATATTTAAATAAGATCCAGAATCTCATGACATAATACACAAAATGTTCAGGATATAATAAAAAATCACTCACCACACCAAGAGCAGGAAACTCTTAACTTAAACAAGAAAAGACAATTAAGAGATTCTAACACAAAGATGGCCCAGATGGTGATATTATCTGACAAAGATTTTGAAGCAGCAATTATAAAAATGCTTCAATAAGCAATCATGAAAGCATTTGAAACAAATGAAAAAAATAGAAAGTCTCAGTAAAGAAACAGAAGAAAGAAAGAACCAAATGGAAATTTTAGAGCTCAAAAATAATAACCCAAATTCACTGGGTCGGTTCAATAGCAGAATGGATGTGGAAGAGAAACAGTGACCTTGAATACATATCAATAGAAATTAGAAAATCTGAAACAACAGAAAGAAAATAGACTGAAAAGAAAAATGAGCAGAACCTCAGAGACCTGTGAGATAATGACAAAAGATCTAAAATCTGTGCCATCAGAGTCCCAGGAGGAGAGGAGAAAAAGTGTGGAGCTGAAAAAAAATTTGAAGAAATAAAAGCTGAAAAATTGTCAAATATGATGAAAACCACACTCCTAAAATTTCATGAAGTTGATGATAAAGAAATAAAACCCAAGGAAATCCATCCCAATACACTTCATAACCAAACTTATGAAATCTAAAAACAGAAAAAACCTTGAAAGCAGAAAAAAAGAAAGGATGTATTTATATACCTATAAGGGAACAATGATTTGAATGACAGCAGATTTCTCATAAAACAAACAAGCAAAAAACAACATGAAGGCCAGAAGGGAACAACACAATATTTTTCAAGTGCTGAAAGAAAAGAACTGTCGACCCAGATGTGGTAGGCCAAATGATGGTTCCCCCCAAAGAAGAGCATGCGCTAATTCCTGAAGCCTGTGAATATGTCATGTTATATGGCAAATGGGACTTTGCAGATATAATTAAGGTTATAGACTTTAAGAAAAGGAAATCATCTGAGATTGTCTGGGTGGGCCCATTCAAATCACATGAGCCCTTACAAACAGAGAACTTTCTCCAGTTGCAGGCAGAAAGGATGTGGTAGAAGAAATCAGAAAGATTCCAAGTGTGAGAAGGACTCAACACGGTGCTTCTCACTTTAAAGATGGAGGGAGCAATGTGACAAGGAATGCAGGTAGCCTTAAGTAGCAGAGACAGGGTCCCAGCTGACAGCCAGCAAGGAAATGGATACCTCAGCACCGTTGGCTGCAAGGAACTGAATTCTGCCAAAATCCTGAATAACAATGGAAGTAGATTCCCCCTCCATCCCTCACCCCACAGAGCCTCCAGATAACAGCCCGGGCTGAGTGGCACCTTGATTTCAGCACTGTGATACCTTGAGCAGATCCACCTGACTCATGGCTTACAAAACTGTGAGATGGTAAAACTTTGTGTTGTTTTAAGCCACTAACTTTATTGTAATTTGTTATGACAATGAAAGAAAACTAATATACCATACTTCTACATGCAGTAAAGATATTTCCCAGACAAGCAAACACTGGGAGTTCACTACCGCACAACCAGCCTTACAAGAAATTCTCAAGTGAGTACTGGGTTTGGTACCTGAAAATCAACCATCACTGCCATGAATACTCAAGAAAGAACAAATCCCACCAGTAAAATAAAAATGCTAACAATAAAGAGAAAAAAAAAGTTTATCTACCATCCCAATAAACCAACAAACACAGAAGACAAACAGTAAATCAGAAAGAAAGGAACAAGGGCCGAGCCCGTGGCGCACTCGGGAGAGTGTGGCACTGGGAGCGCAGCAGTGCTCCCGCCGCGGGTTCGGATCCTATATAGGGATGACCGGTGTGCTCACAGCGCTCACTGGCTGAGCGCAGTGCGGCCGGTCTCAAAAAGGACAAAAAAAAAAGAAAGAAAGGAACAAAAGATACTTAAGACATCCAAACAAAAATCAATAAAATGCCAAGAGTAAATCAATACCTTTCAACAACAACTCTTAATTGAAAAGGATTAAATTCCCCACTCAAAAGACACAGATTGACTGGATTAAAATGATGGACCCAACAATATGATGCCTTCAAGAGACTCACCTCACCTGTAAAGACTCACATAGACTAAGAGTGAAAGGATGGAAAAAGATATACCATGCAAACAGAAAATAAAAACAAGCTGGAGTAGCTATTCTTATATCAGATAAATAGACTTTAAACCAAAAATCATAAAATGAGATAAAGAAGGCCACTATATAATGATAAAAGTATCTATCCATCAAAAAGACATAATAATCATAAATATGCAGCCAACATAGGAGCAGCCAGATTTATAAAGCAAACACTATTAGACATAAAGAATGAGATAGACACTAATACCATAGTAGCAGGGGACCTGAACACCCCACTCTCAACATTGGAAAGATCATCTAGGCAAAAAATCAACAGAGAAACACAAATCTAAACAACGCTTTAGACCAATTGGACTGGGCAGATACCTACAGAACATTCCATCCAACAACCTCAGAATATTCATTCTTCTCATCTGCACATGGAACGTTCTCCAGGACAGACCACATGTTAGGTCACAAATCAAGTTTCAACAAATTCAAAAAAATTGGAATTATCCCATATATTTTTTCAGGCCACAATGAATTAAAACTAGAAATCAATAACAAATGAAACTCTGGAAACTATACAAACATATGGAAATTAAACAACATTCTACTTAATGCCATATGGGCTCAAGAAGAAATTAAACAGGAGATCAAAAAAGTTATTGAAAATAATGACACATCATACCAAAACCTGTGGGATACTGCAAAAGCAGTACTAAGGGGGAAATTTATTGCATTAA
>NW_007727615.1:189946-223921 GCF_000696425.1 Galeopterus variegatus | reverse complement strand
AAAAAAGAAGAGAGAAGACCCAAATAACAAAAATTAGAAATGAAAAAGGTGATATTACAACTGATACCTCAGAAATACAGGAATCATTAGAGACTACTATACACAAGTATATGCCAACAAATTTGAAAATCTGGAGGAAATGGATAAATTGCTGGACACACAAGCTACCAAAACTAAGCCAAGAAGATACAGAAAATCTTAACAGACCAATAGCAATAAGAGATTGAAGCTGTTATCAGAAGGCTCCCATGAACAAAGAAAAGCCCAGGACCAGATGGGTTCACTGCAGAGTTCTACCAAACATTCAAAGAGGAATTGATACCAATTCTCTACAAACTATTCCAAAAGATTGAAACAGAGGCCATTCTCCCAAACTCATTCTATGAGGCAAACATCACCCTGATACCAAAACCAGACAAAGATAAAACAAAAAAAGAAAGCTACAGGCCAAATCCCTGATGAATATAGATGCAAAAATCCTCAATAAAATACTAGCTAACAGAATATAGCAACACATAGACAAAATTATACACCATGATCAAGTGGGATTCATCCCAGGGATGCAAAGTTAGTTTAACCTGTGCGAATCAAAATATGTGATATTATACCACATCAATAAAATCAAAGACAAACACCATATGATCATCTCTATAGACACTGAAAAAGCATTTGACAAAATTCAACACTTGTTCATGATAAAGACTCTCTACAAGTTTGGTATAGACAGAAAGTATCTCAACACAAGTAAAGTCACATATGATAAGCCCACTGCCAATATCATCCTGAATGGGAAAAAGCTAAAAGCTTTTTTCTTAAGAACAGGAACTAGACAAGGATGCCCACTCTTACCACTTCTATTCAACATAGTACAGGAAGTATTACCCAGAGCAATCAGAGGGGAGAAGAAAATAAAGGGCACCCAGATTGGAAAAGATGAAGTCAAACTGTCCCTGTTTGCAGATGATATGATCTTGCATATTGAACAGCCTAAAGCCTCTACAAAAAAAAACTCTTAGAGGTGGTAAATGATTTTGGCAAAGTTGCAGGGTACAAAATCAACACACAAAAATCTGTCACCTCTCCCCCAGGGTGATGGAGATGCAAAGGATTACTCAAAGCCCATTTCTTCTGAGCAGTGAGAGGCCCAAAATGGTTAGTTCCAGACAAATCCTTCAAGGGAGAAGAATTCTTGGAAACTAACCTCGAATCAGGGTTTTCTCTCAGTATTTATTGTCCAGGCAAGAAAGTTACAGAAAAGGAACATAGGTGGTTACAAAAAGAACAGTAAGATATTCATCATGGCAATAATCACTAGATTTAGCTGCACCAAGGATGTCTGCCCTTAGAGCCAGCATTTTTGCTGTGTTACAATTCTTTATCTACAACAGAGACTTAAGCCTGGGAAAAGTTTTCTGTCTTTCCCAAGCTTAATATTTCTATGTGCAATTCCAAAAAGTTAGGCCCTGTAAAATACATGTGCTTTATTAATGTTAGTACCCTCCACAAAAATCCATAGCATTTCTAAACTCCAACAGTGAACAAGCAGGAAAAAAAATCAAGAAAGCTAGCCCATTCACAATAGCCACCCCAAAAATAAAATACTTAGGAATAAAGTTAACCAAAGATGTGAAAAATCTCTGCAACAAGAACTACAAATCACTGTTGAGAGAAATTAAAGAGGACACAAGAAGATAGAAAGATATCCCATGCTCTTGGATTGGAAGAATTAACATTGTGAAAATGTCCATACTACCCAAAGTGATCTGCAGATTCAATGAAGTCCCCTCAAAATTCTAATGACATTTTTCTCAGAAATGGAAAAAGACCACAAATAGAAAAAGCAATTGTGAGCAATAAATAAATAAATAAATAAAGCTGGAGGCATAACACTGCCAGACTTTAAAGCAAAACAGCACAGTACTGGCATAAAAACAGACGCATGGATCAATGAAATAAAATAGAGAATCCAGAAATCAGTGCATACACCTACAGCCATCTGATCTTTGACAAAGGCACCAAGTCTATTCACTGGGGAAGAGACTGCATCTTCAGCAAATGGTGCTGGCATAACTGGACATTCATGCACAGGAGAATGAAGCTAGACCCATACCTCTCACCATATACCAAAATCAACTCAAAATGGATTAAAGAATCAAATATACATCCAGAAACAATAAAACTCCTCAAAGTAAACATAAGGGAAACACTCCAGGAAGTAGGATTGGGTACAGACTTCATGAATATGACCCCCAAAGCACAGGCAACCAACAGAAAAATAAACAAATGGGATTATATCAAACTAAAAAGTTTCTGCACAGCAAAAGAAGCAATTAACAGAGTTAAAAGAACAACCAACAAAGTGGGAGAGAATATTTGCAAAATATGCATTTGACAAAGGATTAATGTCCAGAATATACAAGGAACTCTAACAACTTTACAGCAAAGAAACAACTAACCCAATTAAAAAATGGGCAAAGGAGCTGAATAGGCACTTCTCAAAGGAACATTTATGAGTGGCCAACAGACACATGAAACAGTGCTCAACATCCCTCAGCATCCGGGAAATGCAAATCAAAACCACTTTGAGACACCATCTCACTCTAGTCAGGATGGCTAACATCCAAAAGACTGAGAATGATAAATGCTGGCGAGCTTGCAGAGAAAAAGGAACTCTCATACACTGTTGGTGGGACTGCACAATGGTGCAGCCTCTATGGAAAATGGTCTGCAGATTCCTCAAACAATTGCAGATAGATCTACCATATGACCCAGCTATCCCACTGCCGAGAATATACCCAGAGCAATGGAAATCATCAAGTCGAAGGGATACCTGTACTCCCATGTTTATTGCAGCACTATTTACGATAGCCAAGAGTTGGAACCAGCCCAAATGTCCATCATCAGATGAGTGGACAAGAAAAATGTGACATATCTATACAATGGAATACTACTCTGCTATAAAAAAAAAAAAAGAAATACTACCATTTGCAGCAAAATGGATGGACTTAGAGAAAATTATATTAAGTGAAATAAGCCAAGCACAAAAAGAGAAATACCACATCTTCTCACTTATTTGTGGGAGCTATAAATAAATAAATAAATATACAAACAAACGGGGGGTGGGTGGGCAGGGAAGAAGACACAACAATCACAACACTTCCTTGAACTTGTTAAGACAAGTGAACAGATATGATGTTGATGGGGCGAGGGGGAGAGGGAAGTGGGAAAGAAACACGAAAATCATCTACATTGTGTATTGATAAAAAAAAAAATCCCAGGTAAAGGAAAACTAAGAGAATTTGCCACCAGCGGGCCTGCCCTGAAAGAATGGCTAAACAAAGTTCTGCATGGCTTGCCAGCCGATTTTACATTTCTGAATAATATCTGATATTTCAGGTTTAAGTCCAGTATCAGAAAAGGTGGAGGTTGTCATGGAGATGTCAGCATTAATGCTCAAACCTGAGTATTCTTTGAAAGGGGTCTTGGACTTCTGGTTCTGGCCAAGGTGGAGTAGCCCCATTCTTCCCAAGTCCTCCATCTTACAACTAAAACACCCTGGACATAACACAACAAACAAGCGTAAGAAGATATGCGAGGTGGGAAGAAAGCAGACCATCTAAGGACCTCAGGATTTGAGGAACAGCATGGTAGTGAGTTCCCTGGGTTTCCTTATTGCCTCACCTATATACATATATGTATATATGTCCCGGACAGATCACCGTAGAAGTCCCTAACCCAGAACCCCCAACAGGCATAGAAAGAAAAGGCTCAAAGAAAAACTTGTTCCCCTTATTCAAAGGACCAGGGAAAGAGTGACCTAAGAGAACAGAAAACCTTTTTGGCAATACTCACCCTACCCAGCCAAATACCAATAGAAAAATCTGCCCGCATTCCGGTTTCAGCAGGGTGAGTGCGGAGCTGACCATCCACCCCACCCCCACCCTGCAGAAGCAGGGGGCAGCGCTCTGATTCCCCAGCTGGGGTATTGTCAGCAGGACAGAGCACGGAGTTAATACTCCATCCCCTGCCCAGTGGAAGCAGGTGGCACTCTGATTCTCCTACTGGGTTAGTATTGCCAGAGTGGGCCAGTGTCACACTTTCACTTATATCTCACTGACTGGCAGAGGCAGGCAGTCCTCCAATTCTCCCACAATGGTAGTGGAAGTGGGGTCCAGCGATGAGCTGTGCCTCCAATCTACTCAGCATCAAGAAGACTGAGCAAGGAGGTGCAAGTCAGAGCTGGCCAGCACTCCACTTTCCTCCAACCTCAAGTCAGCGGGCTCAGCGGGGAGCAGAATCCTCGCACCCACCTGGAAGCAATGAGACTGAACAAGGCCACCACATGAGTGTCAGTTGATCCACTAGGAGCTGAGACTCCAGCCCCACATGGCATCAGCGAGGCAGAACAAGGTAGTGGAAAACAGCTAGAGGACATTCTGTTTTGCCCCTACCCTTGCCATCAGTAGGCCCAGCAGGAAGCTGAGCTTCTGCTCCCATTCTGCAGCAACAGGTGGTGGGAGTCAGTCCCCTGCTTTTCCTCCCCCTTGCATCAGTAGGGCCCAGTAGAGGTGACCTCACCTGTTGGTGTGTAGGCAATGAGGTGGCACAAGTCAGTTGTCCACTTTCGCTGACAAGGTGTCCCCCCGGTCAAGGGGAAGCTGAATTTCTGTGAGTTAGCACTTCACTTTGCCAGAGTGGTGTAGGCAGGAGCCAGCAGAAGCTGGACATACATATCCACCTCGTCCTTGTGCTACATCTCAGCAAGGGGGTGCCTGCTTAAAAAGAACAGCTGTGACTGTGCTGGGGACCAGTGTGGGGTCAGCAGACACTGTGATCAGGGCCAGCTGGAGTAGAAAACACCATCTGGGGAGCTAGTGGAGTCAGTAGACATTGCCCCGGGTGCTGTTGGTGATTCACAGATCCTATGCTGAGCTGTAGTAGGGAGTCGCTAAATACTGTGCTGGAGGCTAATGAGAGGGTCTGCAGGGGTTCTGTTGGGGGAAAATTGAAGGTAAGCAGAGGATGTTGGGAGATCATATAGTGTCTTCAAATCCCCATTGTCCCCTGCACAATGTCTGATGGCTCCCCATTCTCTCCCAGCAATGCCTGTTCTCCCTCTACTTCCCTTCACCCCACTACTTGCTGAACTTTCCTTTTTTCCCCATCACAGTGTTTGTAAAAACACCATGTGCTCCCTGTGCTGTGCCTCATGACACTCCATTTGCTTTCAGCCTAATGTCTTTTGAACAACTCCCATGGTCACTGTGATATACCACCCAGATCTCCCTTCAGAGAAAGATGGTTTCCCCGTTGCCAGCTGACAGTATTCAGGACTGTCAATCCCTTTGGGAATTGCCTCAGCTGCAGAGAGCCACCTTGCCCAAGATCATGCCCTTTCCTGGGGTAGTCCACATCCAATGTCTGATCAAGTCCAGCGAATAAAGGCCCAATACAGGAAACAGCCATTCTAGCTCCAGAGCTCCCTGTGGGGTTGGCCAAGGCTGTCATTTGGTCTGCACCACAGCTCTGCTTCTCCCTCTGTTCGATCAGCTTTCTTCTCCTCTTCCCCATAAGTGTCAAGAGCCCTCCCTAATAAACATCCTGTACTCTAAACTCTGAGTCTGCTTCCTAGGGAATAGGACACGTAACAGTTGGTACCATAAGTGCTCTGTTGGGAAAATATAAGAAATGGTCAGGGCCCCTCAGATGTTCAGAATCTTGCTGAGCATTTGATGTAAATATGCACATGTGCCCAAGCGTTCCTTGGTTATTGTCTAGTGTAATTGCGCGTGAGCACCCAGGTGTCCTGGGTTATGGACTTAAGTATAAAGGACAAGTGGCTCTGATTCACAGCGGCCCCCCACCCCCACCCCAGGATGCCCCCGGGGGAGCATGGGGAGGCCGCTACTGCTGCTGGAGGCTGCTGCTACAAGCTGCTGCGGAAGAAGCTGAAGACTGAGCTTGTGTCATCTGCCAATGGCTCCGGGGATCTTTCCCAATTACCTAGTGTGGACCTGGGTGTGAGGGGTCTATGAACCATCCTGATATGTGAGGGGTTTGTGACCCAATCTATACAATGGGTTTGAAGGGTCTTAACCCTAGCCCTGCCAATACAAATGGAAACTTAGTAAAATAACGAAATGTTTTGGCTTTAGTTATGAATTGTTTTAGCAATACTATTGCCTAGCCATACAGTTAGCATAGCTATGGCCTTAACCAGACAACTGGCGTAGCTGTGTAGCTTTACATGCTCTGAGAAAGAAAGCTGTGGATGAGATGGGGTTTTGGAACTGGGTCACCCTTTGCCCATGTGACAAGAAGACATCTTCATTGATAGCAGGTGGAACACAAACAGCTCTTGGAATAAAGAAACAATTCAAGTGTTAAAACTCTCACAGATGGTGAATTGGGATGGCTACTGGTGGAAGGGATGCGCACGGGGGGCAGGGGTGGTGAAATGGTAACAATACGGCTGAGCTTGATTATCTAGAAAAAGATAGTAAAGCACAGAGAGTAATCAACAGGCAATTGAAACCCAAGTATAAAAGCCAGAAGGACTTCCTGAGCAGTAACATATGAAGAAGTTCTCATCTCCTGCAGTAGGAGGGCAAAGAACATGGAGGACAAGGCTCAGGACTTGGTCAGAGTAGCAGAGCACAAAGAAGGCTAAACTCCCAACCAAGGCAAATCTGCTCTGCCAAGTTCAGGGCTGTGATTGGAAAGAATGCAACCTTGACACATGCTTAGGGAACATATGGGTTGATGACTTCCAAAATCTTGAATCTTCAGATGTCTCTTATTCCAGTTATTATGTCTATTATACAAATTTCTCAAAAGCTTAGTTATGTAAAACAGCCGTTTATTATGCTCACAGATTCTGTGGTTCAGAAATTCAGGAAGGACTTGCCTGGGCAGTTCTTGTCGGGGTCTCTCCCGTGGTTGCATTACATATTGGTGGGGGCTGAACATCTGAAGGCCATCTGGTCCTGAAGTATCCACTTCCAAGTTAGCTCGCTCACATGGCTAGCAAGTTGATACTGGATGTGTTGGCCAAGGGCCTCAGATCTTCTCCACATGGCTCTCTCCACAGGGCTAGTCTCATGGCAGTTGGCTTCCCCCAGAATGAATGATCTGAGAGAACAAGGAAGAAGTTGCGATGGGTTTTGTAGTGTAGCCTTAGAAGTCACACATCATCACTTCCGGTGTACTGTATTGGTCACACATGGCCAAGTCCTTATTCAGTGTGACTATATAAGAACATGAATACCAGAAGGCAAGGATTGTTAGGTGCCATTTTGGAGGCTGGGTACCATATGTCTAAATGCAGTAAGCCTGAAGAAGTGACCCATCCCTCCTTGTTAAGGCTTAGCACACTCCTATGCTGAGCTACAGTGCAGACCCTCCATTGTATAAGACAACATGTTCCCTAACCAGGATCTACCCCCCACCTCCCCTCTTTGACACTATACCGTTAAATAGGGTTGAGTCACAACATAACCCAGTTAGATATGTGCTGGGAATGATAAGGGAGGAAAGGGACTTTAATTCAATGGAGATGCAAGTCCTGGCTTTGCATCTCTGGCATGTACCAACAGAAGCTGTTGGAGTAATGTGGGACTGGATTTTGAGGGTGCTTGATCAAGAGAGATCCTGAGGGCACTGAATCAAAGGGTGGCGGATGGAAAGAATAGAAGAGTGTCTTTTGAGACATGCAGGATTTAGCATCTTGGCAAGGACTTCAGGAAATGATGTGAATTCACTACTGAGATGGTTCCCACAAACATGGGGAAAGCAATAGTCCAGGCTAAGTGATGCTGCAATGCCATGGCAGTCAGTGGGAGAAGGGATTAAAAGTCTCAAGGCAGTGGGCGAACTGGAGTGGATACACTATGTGCAGCCAGAACACTCACAAGATGATTGCATTCCATGAGAAGTCCTGGAGTGATACACTATCTACAAAGGCCATGAAGAATTTGCAGGTGACAGGGACACCCATATCACCAAGTTCAGTGAAGTCTCTCCTATCTAGGCCAGGGCTGACAATAGGAAAAGCTGTTACAGAATTTTGCTCACTGATTGCTTTGAGAATGATAGGGCTGTGAAGCAATAGAGGCTGGTTTTCAGACCTGAGCCAGTTTTCAGACCCAGACATTGATGGAAGAGGAGGTTGGTCCCCAGGAGAAAGGATCCTACAGTACCACAGCAAGGATACCTGGTCCCTCAGGGACCACATGATTATATCAATAGATATAAAATAGGCATTGGACACAAATCAGCAGCTGTTCTCAATCAAAATTCAAACTAAAGCAGGAATATTAAAGCACTACTTAAATACAGCACAGATCACTTACTAAAAGTCATCAAGAAACATAACACTGAATTGAAAAACACTGAAGACATCACCACTGAAGAAACCAACAGATAAGCGACATAATCACCATTATTCAGCATTGTTTTAATGGCTTTCACTACTGCAATAGAAATAAAAAGATGAGACAAATAGACTAAATAGTGAGAAGAGTCATCTTTATTGGCACATTACATCACTGTGTGACAAGAAACCTGAATAGGGAATATGTGTTAAATTGGTGGGATACAGGCTAGAACTACAAAATTGGCTTTTCTTTGTATTAGCAGTACTTCCTCTGGTGATGGTAGTGTTCTATATTTTGATGCAGTTTGGGTTACACAGCTGTATCAATTTTTGACAACTCAGTTAATGTTTCCCTAAGGGTTGTGCATTTCATGTTATATAGTCCACATCAAATGTAAAAAACTGTAAAAAATATAGAACTCTATCATATCACTCTATGCACATTGAAGTATTTAGGGGGAAGGATACTGATATTTGAAAGTTATTTTGAAGTACATCAAAAAGTGAGTTGGATCACTGGAATGATACATGAAAGTACAAGTATAGTCAAATTTTAATGATAGAATCTTGCTAGTGGGGAACAGGGTGTTTGCTGAAAAACCCTTTCAAATCTGTTGTATGTTTTAAATTTTTCATAATAACATGTTGGGAACACAAAGATATCTGTACTTAATAATATAGCTCCAAATACATTAAGAAAAAATTGACAGAAGGAAGAAATGAATGAATCACTATCCCATTGGAGTATTCGCCTCATTTTCTATTAAATTAATGTAACAAGCAGATGAATATAATCAGTAAGGATTACATGTATTGAACAACACAATTATCATTGAAAATATTCACAGTCCTTTCAAGCAATAGGAGGAAGATTTATGAAAACAGATAGTAGTCTAGACCATAAAACATGTTTCTACACATTTCAAGAAATGAGTTTCACACAGGCCACATTTTCTTTCCATTCCAAAAATAGAATAGAAGTCAATATCAAAAGGATGGACTTTCTTGGGAAATTGAAATGCACTTATAAATAACTCATGAACCAAATAAAAATATCTAAAATCATAAAAAGCTTAGAACTTAGCAATTAAAATACTACATGCCAAATCCTGTGTGCCTTAGGTGGAAATTTATGGCTTTAATGTTATAGTAGGAGAAAGTCTGAACATCAATGAGTTAGGCATCCAAATTAAGTTAGAGAAAAGACCCATTCGCTGACTCCAAAGACTCCCTACTTAAGGCTCCAGAGACCCTCGATCAGGTACCCTACACAACTGCTTCACTGATACAACAGACACTCTGCAACTCACCCTACAGACTCCCATTAGTGACACCGCAGACCTTCATCAATGCACTCATCTAACTTCCCTGACCATTATTCACCCCACAGACACGCATCGCTCATCTCACAGAACACCCAACACTCATCCTACACACTCCACAGACGCCATCATTTGCCCTGCAGACCCTAATCACTCAAACAGGATCCCATCAGTCATCCCACTGACACTGTCATTCACCCAACAGACTCCTGTCACTCACCACACAGACTCCCATCATTTACTCCACAAACCACCCCATACCCCAGATAACCCCAGCATCTGAGCTGACCATTGCGATTTTATTGAGAAAGCAGTTCAAGACTTCTGAAGGCAAATTCTGTTTCCTATTTGGCCCCAGCACCATCCAGCTTGGGGCTCTTTGTTTTACTCATGCTCACTAGCATTGGTACCGAACAGTCAACGTGGAGTTAGCCAGGTACGTTCTGCTTTGTTTCTGTCCACAGTGCTGTAGGGCAGGGAACAGGCTGTGTTCACTTGACCTTTCACTGTGGAGATCATTATCTTGGGAGACTGTCCATTCCATACAACGGACAAAGGCATCTTCTGCCCCACAGAGCACAGTTGTGAACCTATCTCAGAGGCAAGGGTGGGACTCTTATCTGAACAGGATTTCTGGAGGAAAGTGTCTTTGGAGCTGGTCTCTAGAGCTCTATGCAGTATATGGAGAAGCAGAGGTGTCACTCACTGTAAAGCATGGTGTCAAGGCACCATTAATGCAGAGAAAGAGCCAGGAGTGAGTGCCCAAGAGATACCACTGGAGAAAGTGTCCTGAATGATGCTGCTGGGGAAAGGGGGGAGGAGATATGATGGCACAGTCCCCTCCAACTGTGCTGGTGGCAAGTGGGGGTGGGGTTCTAAAAGCTCCCTTTAGGAGCCATCAGAACACACCCCAACCTCCACAGTAAAACAGTAGTAATTATAATTAATATCTCATATAGACAATGGATGTTCTTAGTCTCTGTTGTTTTTATTTATTTATTTATTTATTTATTATTTATTTGGATTCTGCTCTTGTAGATACTGGAGATTCATCAGCGAGCAAAAATGACAACAATGAAAGTAAAGAAAAATAGGCAAAATAAAACAAAACCCTGGCATGGAGGATCAGTTGTACTTTTCATCGAGCACTTATTAACTCCACTTCTAAGTACTTCACGCTTTACGTGTACTAACACAGTTTTTTTCTTACATCAAACCTATGAGGTATCTGTATTGGGGTCATTTAAAAGGTCTTTTCACACACCTATGGAATTCACCTATGTTATTATCTTCTAGTACCTGTATGATTTCACTTTTTACATTTAGTTGTCTCATCCATTTACATTTTATTCTGTCTAAAAACTTTCAAATCTGTGACTGAGCTGAAACGTATTTAAAAAGCTTTATTCAAACTGCTTCACAGCTAGGAGCCCCTGATGTAAAATCAGTGACTTGCTGAGCAAAAGGTGACATTGTGCCAGTTACTTCCTGAGTTATAGAGAAACAAGACACTTGGAGTTAGCACATCTGGAGTTCTTTTCAGTTTTGTCTGTGGTTAGACATAATGAGAGGGTGGCCCTGTTTTTATCTCTTTTGCTGGGAAATTGTTCCTGTTCAACAGCAGAACATCATGGCCTAGGTGTCAGAAAAAGGCCAGTACCCAGCTGAAAGAAATCCAACGCTGTTCAGTTTTGTGTTGCTTTGTGTTGCTTCGCCCCCCATGGATTTGTCACCCCTTTTCCCGTGGGTGACGGAGATGCAAAGGATTACTCAAAGCCCATCTCTTTTGAGCAGTGAAAAGCCCCAAAGTGGTTAACTTCCCTGGGACCCTCCAGCAAGAGGCAACCCTTCCTCAGGAAATTAATGCTTAATTGGGGTTCTCTTCCTGCATTTATTTTCCAGATCAGGAAGTTACAGGAAGAGAACATAGGTGGGGTTATAGTTTAACAATATAGGCTGGTAACTTTCATGTGAAACAAGCCAGATGACATTCCAGTAAGGCAATTCAGTGTTCCTATCAACAACAGTTTGATCTTAGCAAACATTCCTTCTTAACAGCAATCTCTCAGTATCTTTACATAACAATCAGTAACTGTCTGTCTTTGAGCCAGCAACCTGCAGTACCACAAATCTTATCTTGCAACAAAGATTCACTAGCCTGGGGAAAATTTCCTGTCCTTGCAAGGTCAATATTTGAAACTGCAAGGTTTTGGAAAACCAGGCCTTGTGAGGTACATTTGCTTTATAGTATATTCCACAGCTTTTTTTTTTTTCAGCCACCCCTCCCCTGACCACACACACACTTTTCAGTTTTAGTTCAAGACAAAAGTTAGGATCTACCTGGGCCTGTTATTGAGATCTTACAATTCTCATGTATGGGATAAGGTGTAGATCCAATTTTAATCTTTTTCCAAATGGCTGTCCAGTTGTTTAAAAGTACATCTTTGCCCCAGTGTCCCGAAGTAGCTCTTTTATCATATACACTACTATAATTTCTAGATATACAAACTTTTATTCTTATTCTATTGTTCTGTCAGAACTATGTCTATGTTCTGTCAGATCATTCATGTGTCAGTATCCCACTGCTTTAATTATAGAGGTGTTGTAGTATGATCTAAAGTTGGGCAAGGCTAACCTCTCTTGTTTCTGTTCCTTTTCTTGCATGTTTGTTTTTACCATATAGATTTTGGGAAGTCTGATTTCTGAGCTGATCCACCCACTTATGCTCTACTCCCTCTCTGTGATATTTATGGACAACTCTCTTTGGGGTGGTTTAAAAAAAGGAGAGAAATGGTAAAAAAAAAAAAATTGTTTTGTGATAGATTGAATCATTGACCCCAACACATCAGCCCTTCCCACACCCACATCTTTGCCTTGACCTCACATGAGCAGAGTATAATTCCCTTGCCTCTTCACCTTGGACTTGCACATGTGAATTGCTTTGGCCAATGGCACATGAGAGTGAATGTGTCAGTTCTAAGCCTAGGCTTTCAGAGGTGCAGAACTCCTATCACTGATCCCAAAGATCCCCTATTACTAACTCCACTGATTTCCTCATCTTTGACCACACAGGACACCCATATCCTGTACTACAGACACCCATTGGTCACCCCAAAAATAGTTTTCCCATGCTCTGCTGTGTTTCTGCCATAGCCATAAAAAGAATATCCTCCTGGGGAACCTCTGCCCCTAAAGCTCAAGCCCCAGAATGAGAGTATTAAGAAGTAGAGATGCCACAGTTGCCACAACCTTAAACAGGGCCACCCAACCAAGCCCACCCTGGTTCAGCAGAACAGCAGCTGAACTGTAGATCTATGAGAATAAACACTTTTTGATACATGCCAATAAGATCTTGTGTTGATTACCTAATAGCTAACTGATATGTGAGTAATGGTTGGGAAAGTTCAATGCCATTAAAAGAAGTGTTAAGAGAAAAAGCAAGAGGCAGGGATCTGGGAATAACAGTTTTACTTTTGTAAAAGAGAAGAAATGAATTCCCATGCCGTGGGCCACCCTGCTATAGGTAATGGCATGGGAGCCTGAGTGATACCCCTTGTTCTGCAGGCTACAAGGGGGTTCCATCTGTGTGGTACGGCTCTGTGGAAGTTCTTGTTTGTTCACCCTTGGTTGCTTGACAAGGCTTCCCAGAATTAACAGCCTAACCTTTTGGCTTAGTATGGCTTTGGGAAATTCCCTAGAGTTTCTCAAAGAACATGTTAAAATACATCAAAATTAACTGGTTTATTTAAAGGGCATTGTCAGTACTAACGGTGTTTTTGATGCATGTTCTCGGTATGGGTTGCCTCTATTTAATTTCATTATTAATCTTCCTTCTTAGTGATGTGTGCATTTACCCATTGTGGCTGTGGTCATGTTCTTGTACCTGTGGAATGAAGCTATTATGTTAGATTTCTATCCACATTCCCCCAGGGAGATGGTGGGCCTGAGTGCAGTGGTGCTCACAACTAATTGATCATCAACCAGTTACAGATTTCTTTGTTTCTCCCCATTCCCACAGTTTCACTTGATTTACCAAGTACATGTTGTTTCCCTAGTAATAATAAAAATGATATATTGCGTTTTTGTTACTTTGAGTAGGATCATTTAATTTTTCACTTTGTTCCTTGTACTGTTCCCAGAGTCAATTGGTAAAAAAATTAAAAGGTTTTACTATAAAGATATAAATAGGTAAAATAGTAAAAATATATAATAAGGTTTTTTATATTAATAGATTTTGTTTAGATTAGTTTATAGTATAATTGTTTTTAATAGTAGTATAAAATATAATAAAATGTTATAATCAAGTTTTATTATATAAAATCATTTTGTATATATTGTGATTTGGGTCATAAATTAAAATAATAAATATAAACACAAGACATTAAATTGTTAAATATAAGTATAAGTAAGATTTTATAAGAATTTAGAATATAAGTTTATATGTAAGCTTAAAAGGTCAAGAATTGTGATTCAGACCAAAAGTCTGACGCTCTCTAATGTCAAACATGCTGCTATTGTATAGTTTCCTGGCCACGAGCCACAGGCTTTGGGGTGAACTACTGATGCATGAATAGATGTTCTTGTCACAACATGAGTGCCTTGGAACGTTTTGACCTTTCTTTTTCAATAGAAACAAAATAAAAAATGTTTTGATTAAAAGATAAATCAATGTGTAAGAGATTAGGTAAAAATATATAAATAAAGCAAGATTCTCGTGGTTGTTGTCCACTTGCACTAGACATCTGTGGTCCGTCTCTTTCTTTCCTCGCCGACGCCACACCACCTATTCAGGTCCAATGAATCCTGCGGAGCTGGTCTCCGGCATTCCCATATAAGTATAAGTACGTAGAGGTAACTTATGTGCATGTATAATTACAAGCACGGAGACAAAACAGATCACACTAGACAGATATCTCTAGGGGGTTGCTGATGTGGGTGGAGATATAATGAAATGGGAAAGAGGGAGTTGAAAAGTAAACAATGAGGAGGAAAAATACATTACATAAGCTGGTGTCTGATAAGATTGTGTTCACACATTTAATAAAACGTGTGTGTATATATATATATATATATATATATATATATATATATATATATATATATACTCTGTTGTGTGTAAATACACACACAGATATACATATAGTGATATCTCTCCAAATGAAGAAATTAGTGTCATGATTTTCATTTTAGAATCTGTTGTGAGAAAGAGTAGGGAATAGGGCCGACCCCATGGCTCACTCGGGAGAGTGCGGCGCTGGGAGTGCAGCGGTGCTCCCGCTGCAGGTTCGGATCCTATATAGGGATGGCCGGTGCGCTCACTGGCTGAGCCCGGTCACAAAAAAGGACAAAAAAAAAAAGAAAGAGTAGGGAATGTGAAAGGCACAATTATTTTAGATTTTTAAAATAACACATTTATACTTCCTGTTAGTTTATTTTACAGCATAATTCTTATGGATTTAAGAGCATGTCTCCCTCAGAGGTATTATTCTGTGATTCTATCATTCTTTTTTTTTTTTTTTTTCTTTTTTTTTTGCACTTTAAAATGCATATTTTAGGGGCTGGCTGACACCAGGGTCTAAGGGTTCAGATCCTTGTACTAGCCAGCTGCCAAAAATAAATAAATTAATTAAATGCATATTTTTCCAAAGTATACAACATTGTTATTTACAGTTTCCCACAAACTTTTCTATTAAAAATCTTTTTTTTTTAAGTTCCATAAAACACCTTCTACAAGAAAGCTTCCTGATGCATTAAGTTGTCAACACGAAGGTTGTGGTACTCCGTGAGGCTGATGCAAATGAGGAATTTTCCCTCCACGCTGTACATTCTTAAAGGTTCTCTCCGGAATGGTTTCTCAGATGTACAGGAAGGAGTAACTTCTCAGTTAAAGTTTTCCACATTAATCAATTAGATCTGATTCCTGTGAGAAAGCTTTATCAATTTCAAAAACAAATATTTTTTTTCACGTGTATGAATACTTTCATACATAACAAGAACAGATTTCTGGGTGAAGACTTACCCAGCCACTGCATTTGTAGGGTTTATCTTAAACACAAGTTTTGTGCTGTTTCTCCAAATTTGAGCTATAGGTGAAGGCCTTCTCACATTCGATACATTTATTATCTGTGGGGGATACATTCCAAGATCTGCAGTGGATGCCTGAAACCAAGGATAGTACTGAACCCTACATATAATATGTTTTTTCCTATACATACATACATACCTATGATAAAGTTTAATTTATAAATTAGGCACAGTAAGAGATTAATAAAAATAACCAATAATAAAATAGAACAATTATAACAATATGCCAGCATCACTCCTCTTGTGCTTCGGGGGCCATTATTAAGCAAAATAAGGGTGACTTGAACACAAGCACTGCAATACTGCGACAGTTGATCTGATAACAAAGATGGCTACTAAGTGGCAGGGATCATCTACAGTGTGGATCCACAGGACAAAAGGATGGTTGACCTACTGTGTGGGAAAAGGCAGGGCGGCATAAGATTTCATCATGCTACTGAGAATGGTATGCAATTTAAAACTTATGAATTGTTTCTTTCTGGAATTTTCCATTTAATATTGCTGGTAATTGAAACCACCAAAAGAGAAGCTGTGGATAAGGAGAGACTACTGTACAGTGTTTCTCTCCTGTGTGAATTTGTTGATGCAGTTGGAGATGTGATTTACCAGTGAAAGAGTCTCACTATATTCATAAGGTTTCTCTGCGGAATGAATTTTCTGATGTGTAATGAACTCTGGCTTCTGTCTGAAGGTCCTCTCACATTCAGTACAGTGTTTCGCCCCAGTATGAGTTTTCAGGTACGTGAGAAGATTTTTTTTTTTTTTTTTTTGGACCAGTAAGGGGATTGCGACCCTCCGCACAGTGTTGTCTGCACCATGCTCAGCCAGCGAGCGCACCGGCCATCCCTGTATAGGATCCGAACCCATGGCCTCAGCGCTACCAGTGCCGCACTCTCCCAAGTGAGCCACGGGGCCAGCCCAAAGACTTGATTTTTTGGTGAAAGTTCTTCCACATTTCGTACATAAACAAGGTTTGTCTTCTGTGTGAACTTGCTGGCTGCCCTAAGAGTTGTGGCTTCTATAAGTAAAGTATTTCCCACAAGCACTGTATCCTAAGATTTCTCTCTAGCATTAATTCTCTGGCATGTAATGAAGTTTGACTTCCAGTTAAAGGTCTTATCACGTTCATTAGACACATAAGGTTTCTCTCCTTCTGAATTTTTTGGTGCATACTTAGCATTGATTTCTGGTTGAATGTTCTACCACATTCACAATATTCATATTGTTTCTCTCTGGTATGACTATCCTGGTGTATCCTGAAGTGTAAATTCCCACTGAAGTCTTTTCCACAACCATTGAACTCATAAGGTTTCTACCCAGTGTGAATTCTCTGATGGATCTTGAGTGTTACCTTCTGGGTGAAGCGTTCATGCATTCATTTCACTCATAGAGTTATTTATGGCTGAGCACATTTCCACACAGATTACATTCACAAATTTTCTCTCCTGTACAAATATTTTCATGGTTAGTATAAAATAAGATATGCGTGAAAACGGTCTACAGTTAATTTTACCAAGGTTCTTTGTGGCACTGCTTCTATTATCAATATGGAAGTCTACATTTTGTTTCCAATCCTTTACAAATGAGTCACTTTAATGGGGTCTTCTCTGATAAAGAACAATGTTTGGGATAATTTGGAATACTTTCAAAATGTTCTAATAATCGTATCTCTCCTATATTAAATGTTTTCTTTTAGATGAAAGAAATATGACTCCAAGGTTTCTTTGGTTTTTCCTGATATTTCTCTATCTGGTCATAATTTTCTCTGACCTGGAGTAACATGAAACATCTCTTGTGACTTTACCCACCATCTCACTGTGAGTGAAGTCTTCTTTTTTTTTTTTCAGAATTTGCTGTTGTGGGGCTTCAAGCCCAAATTCCACTTTTAAAATGTGAAAGAGAAGGTGATACTAATTCAAAGAACAGTTAGCAGAGGAACAAAAACAGAGAATAACTGCGCAGAATGGCTCACTGAGGAGAACGGGGTACCTGAGACAGGAACAAAGGAGAAGGGTGGGGGGCTATGAGAGTGAACCAATACCTTGTCTAAGGGACTGAACTCCTGGACTCAAGTAGCAGTCCCTCTCCATGGCCGATTCAATCACCTGCAGTGTTTGGTGTGTTTAGCGTAGATGTTGTAGAGCTGTTTCTTGAGTTTCATGATCTCCTCTGCCTGGATGGCAATGTTTGTGGCTTGGCCCCGGGTGCCCCCAGAGAGCTGGTGGATCATGATGTGGGAGTTAGGAAGTGAGTGGCACGTGCCTAGGCTGCCAGCTGCAAGAAGCTGAGAGCCTTGCTGGTGGCCTGGCCCACGTACCACGTGCAGGTGGGGTTCAGGATGTACTGCATCCAGTCATAGATGGCCAGGCCCATGGTCACCACGCCACCAGGGCTGTTGATGTACATGTGGATGGTCTTCTTGCTTTTCAATTGCAGGAACAGCAGCTGCGTGATTACAAGGCTGGCAACACAGCCATTGATCGGACCCATGACGCACATGATACGCTCCCGCAGCAGCCGCCAGTAGATGTCTCACCGCCTGCTCCGCCACGATGGGAATGAGCGGGAGCGCCCGGGCGGCCATCGCGTGCAGGCCCCGCTGCAGGGCCAGGCCGCTCTCTGGTGTCCGCTGCTGCGGCCACTAAGAGGGGAAGCTGGAGGCGAGGTGAGGCTGCAACATGGTGCCCCTGCCTGCCGCCACCTGCCCGACCCCCACCACCAATGTTCCGGGCCTCTTCTTACTCTTCCCGTTATTCGTTATTCTGGGAACGTCTGATCTACCTCTGTCACTATTTTTTTTTCTTTTTAATTGATTTTTTCTTAATTGACCCATGATAATTGTATATACTTATGGAGTACGATGTGATATTTGGATACATTTACACAGTGTGCAGTGATCATATCAGGGCGTTTAGAATATCCATCACCTCAAACATTTGTCACCTCTTTGTATTGGGAACATGCAACATCATCTCGACTCGCTATTTGAAGTTATATAGGAATATGTCCTTCTTTTAGAGCAGGGGTGAGTTCGGGAAGTTTAGAACCTTCAAGATGGGTTACCTTCTGTGATGGTTAATTTTATGTGTCACTTGACTGGGCTAAGATGCCCAGATAGCTGGGAAAACATTGTTGCTGGGTATGTCTGTGAGGGAGTTTCCAGAAAAGATTAGCATTTGAATCAGTAGACTGAGTAAGAAGATCCGCCTTCACCAATGTGGGTGGGTATCATCCAATTTGTTGAGGGTCTGAATAGAACAAAAAGGCAAAGGAAGGGTGAATTCTCTCACTTCTTGAGCTGGGACATCTATCTTCTGGTGCCCTCAGACACTGGAGTTCTCTGTTCTGTTACTGGTGTCCAGGTGCCGCTGCTCTCCACTTAAAAACAAAAGATTTCGTCAGTCCCACATGTTGGTGCAATGCAGGAAGTTTATCATCACACGTCTGAGGAGACAGACTACAACTATCTCCTCATCTTAGGGTTTTGGAGGGGGCGGTTATACAAGACAAAAGGACAGAGGGAGAAGTGTGTTGAAAACACAGCAGGATGGGGTCAGTGACTACGTGCAGATCAGCATGTCTTAATCTTCGTCCTTACGCTCAGCCCTGTGAAGCCTGGAGTCAAACTCCTTGGCTCTGGCTTTATCTCCTTCGCAGAACACCTGCAACCTCAGAGGAGACAGTTCTGCAAGTTGCTGAGCTGTGCCTTGCTTTATTACTCCTACAAACTGCAGTGATTTTCGTTGTTCAAGCAGAGTTCTTTCCTCAGCATTAGGCTCTAACATGGCTGCCCCTATGCTAAGCTAATATTTGTGATGCTCTATCAGTTCTCGGGCCTTTGAACTCCAGGACTTACACCAGCAGCACCCACCCCGTTACCCCCCACCATTCTCCACCATGGTTCTCAGGCCTTTGGCCTCAGAGTGGGAGTTATACCACCAGCTTCCCTGGTTTTCAGGCCCTCAGACTTGGACTGAATTACACCACTGGCTTTCCTGGTTCTCCAGCTTGCAGATGGCAGATGATGGGAATTCTCAGTTTCCATAATCATGGAGCCAATTTTCATGACAAATTTCCTCATATATCTATGTATATATCTCATTCGTTCTGTTTTTCTGGAGAACCCTAATACAGATTTTGGTATTGAGTGTGGTTCTAGAGGAACAGAATTTTAAGTATGAGTTTTCCAAATTGATTTTGAGGTTTCTGTAATTGGCTCTCTAATCTGATTAGAGTTAAAGACACTAATGACTCTATTTTCAGTAGTAAAGAGAGTACTGATAGTCCATGGCATGAACTGTTTATAGAGTATATTAGTCCATTTCTGTTGCTTATAACAAAACACCTGAAACTGGGTGATTTATAAAGAAAATTAAATTTAACAGCTTTTTTTGTTAGTTGGCTGAAAGACATCAAAAGACTCACCATGAGTAAATTGGGAAATACCCAATCTCCCTTGGTTGGATGTAGAGAAAGTGTTGGAGTAAGCACGATTGAAGCCATGTTGAAATCTAAAACCTCCTGGGCTGCTGGTGGCAGTAGGGGGGTGAATTTTTAAAAGGGTGGCTTTCTTTTCTCTCCACTCTTTCTTCCCACCCCCTGACTTTCTTATCTTGCTTGCTAAATAGGAAAACAAGGCTGAGAAGCTAATCACTACTTTGCAAAGCTACCAGTTCTTTCTTTCAGACTTGTAGAGGGGTTTTTTTGTTGTTTTTTGTTTGTTTGTTTGTTTTGTTTTGTTTTTCCTTTTTGTCTTTTTTCGTGTCCGGCAATGGATCGCAACCCTCAGTGTCGCGATCGCAACCCTCAGTGTCGCGCCCGTACCGGACCAGGACCGGCAACGGGATTGCAACCCTCGGTGTTGCGCCCGCACCTCGCTCAGCCGGTGAATGGGAACTGGTCTGTATGTGGGATCCGACCCCACGGCGGGAGTGCCGCCGTGCTCCCAAGCGGCGCACTGTAGCAGTGCGCCACTGGGCTGGCCCCCAGACTCGTAGAGTTTTAAGAAGTGATCAAGGCCAAATGACTGGAAGCTGACCTTGGGCACCAGCCAAGTCAACCAGAGCTCTGTGAAGTGAAAATACACAAAAGATTTTACAGAAGAGTTGATTCTACCCTGGATCAAATCAAAATCTTGCAAGGCCCTGAGAGAACAGCAAAGATGAGAACAGAAACCAGATGAGGCCTTGGAGAGACATTGTACCTGACTCATAGACATGGACCCCTTGTAACTCACGTCTCCTGCTCTCCTGCTTTTCACCTCCCACATTCCATTCCCTCAACCCCCCCCCCTTTAAAAACCCTTAGTAAATCTAAGTCTTTGAGATGGGACAGCCTACCATCTCCTTCAGCTGAATACATCTGCTTTTTCTTTTTTTTTTTTTCTCTGCTCTCCTGCTTTTCACCTCCCACATTCCATTCCCTCAACTCCTCGTTTAAAAGCCCCTCAGCAAATCTAAGTCTTTGAGATGGGACAGCCTACCATCTCCTTCAGCTGAATACATCTGCTTTTTCTTTTTTTTTTTTTCTTTTTTAAAAATTTATTTGTTTTTTAATATTGTTATTTTTTTGCATTCTAAATGTTGTTGCAGAGCAGTTGGGGGGAGAAGGAAGTGGGGAAGGAAATAGGGTGGACGGACGAGGAAGGAGGGGGAGACATCTGCTCTTCTAAACACCAACCATTTGACTTCTGAGTCTTTTTTTCCCTTTCCTTGTCAAGGGGGTGGGCAGCAAGACAGACCTGAATTTGGTAAAAAAAAGAATTCAAAGGCTTAGGGAGACTGGAATGTTAGAGTTGATTTGTGATTTTAGACTCACACCCAAACTGAAAGAGTCCAGAAGATATCTTTCATCACAACTGTGAGAAATTTGTGAGAGGAGCCCTGGTGCTGTGAATTGACTGAATTGTGTCTCCCAAAGTTCATATATTAGAAGCTTAATTCCCACTATAACTGTTGAGGCTGGAAAATTCTATTATGGTAATTGGAAGGTGGGGCCTTGAGGAGGTGATTAGATTGTAGGACCACACTGTAGTGAGTGGATTAATAATGGTGTTCAGGGGCGTGCTTCTGAGGGTTTTAAAAGAAGAACACGTGAGAGGTGAGTCTCTCTCTGCTCCACCATTTTCTGCCATGTGAGACCCCTGCATTGCTGTAAAGCCATCATCAAAGAAGATGGTCACCAGATGTTTCCCCTAGACTGTGGATTTCCCAGCCCCTGAAACTGTAAGCAATAAATTTTGTTTTCTTTATAAGTCATCCAGTTCCAAGTATTTTTGTTATAAGCAACAAATGGACTAATACACCCAGCATCCTTGAAGAGCTCCATGAATGCTCTTCTCTGTAAACTAGATCTTATAGGGAGAATCATAGGCACTCAATTAGAAAACCTAAATGCAATGGAAGTAATTGGACCCTGAGGTGGCAGAGGCCGAGTGGAGGTACTAAACCACCAAAGGCAAGGTGGGTATAGTTACTTTAATGGACAGCTGAGTCAAAGCAGCAATCAGAATAGTCTGACTCCTGCAGACCTATGGCATTGGCTAGTTGATCACAGTGTAATAGATAAGAAGCCTACTAAATTTTTACTTGATCTGTATAAGCAGAAAAGTTCCAGGTCAAGTGAACAAAAGTCTAACTCGAATCGTAAAGACAGAGAGTTATGTCCCCTCAATCAATTCCCAGTCTTGAGCCAGTTTGCAGACCCAGAACCCCTTGAATGAACAAGGCTGGATCTTCTTGAGAAAGGACCCTGGTACACTACCGAAATTTATTGTTATTATTTCTCAGCCTTTTACCAGAGCAAACGTGCATTGGGGAAAGGGAACTAATCGGACCTCTCGGGGACTGTTGAACACTGGCTCTGAACTGACTTTGATTCCAGGAGATCCAAAATGTCACTGTGGCCCTCAAGTCAGAGTAGGGGCTTATGGAATCTGGTGATCCATAAAGTTTTAGCTCAGATCCATCTCACAGTGGGTCTAGTGGGTCCCTGAGCCCATCTTGTGGTTATTTCCCCAGTTCCAGAATGCATAGTTGGAATAGACATATTTAGCAGCTAGCAGAATCTCCACATTGGTTCCCTGACTTGTGGAGTGAGGGTTATTATGCTGGAGAAAAACAAGTAGAATGCCTCTACCCAGGAAAAGAGTACATCAAAAGTAATTTCATATTCCTGGAGGCATTGCAGAGATTAGTGCTACCATCAAGCACTTGAAAAGTGCGGGGGTAGTGATTCCCACCACATCACTATTCAGATCTCCTATCTGGCCTGTGCAGAAGACAGAAAGATCCTAGTAAATGACAGTGGATTATCATAAGCTTAACCAAGTGGTAACTACAATTGTAACTGCTGTACTGGATGTACTTTCATTGCTTGAGCAAATTAATACTTTCTGTGGTACCTGGTATGAAGCTATTAATCTAGCAAATGCCTTTCTCTCCTTCCCTTACCATAAGGGCCACCAGAAGCAGTTTGCTTTCAGCTAGCTAGGCCAGCAATGCCCCTTCACTGTCCTACCTCATAGGTATATCAACTCTCCAGCCCTGTGTCACACTTTACTTCACACAGGGATCTTGATCACCTTTCCTTTCCACAAGATATTACACTGGTCCACTATGTTGCTGACATTATGGTGGTCGGACCCAGTGATTGAAAAGCAGCAACTACTCTAGATTTATTGGTAAGACATTTGTGTGGCAGAGGGTGGGAAATAAATTCAATGAAAATTCAGGGGCTTTGTCTTAGTCCATTTTATGCTGCTATAACAGAATACCTGAGACTGGGTAATTTATAATGAATGTAAACTTACCAGCTCATAGTTCAGGAGGATGAGAAGTCCAATATCAAGGTGCCAGCATCTGGCTAGAGCCTTCTTGCTGTATCATAACATGGTGGAAGGTGTCACATGGCAAAAGGGCAAAGGTGAGGGGGAGAGAGAGAGAACCCACTCCTACGATAACAGCATTAGCTCATTCATGAGGGTGGAGTCCTCATGACCAAAATACTTCTTAAAGGTCCCACTTCCTAATATTGTCACAATGGCAATTAAATTTCAACATGAGCTGTGGAGACAAATACTCAAACCATAGCAGGCCTCTACCTCAAGGAAATTTCTAGGGATCCAGTGGTGTGGAGCATGTCAAGATATCCCTTCTAAGGTGAAGGATAAGTTGCTGCATCTGGCCCATCCTGCAACCAAGAAAGAGGCACAATGCCTAGTGGGCCTATTCAGGTTTTGGAGAAAACATATTCCTCATTTGGGTGTGTTACTCTAGCCCATTTACCAAATGGCCCAGAAAGCTGTTAGTTTTGAGTGCAACCCAGAACAGGAAAAGGCTTTGCAACAGATTAAGGCTGCTGTGTAAGCTGCTCTGCCACTTGGATCACATGATCCAGCAGATCCAATGGTGCCTGAGGTATCAGTGGCAGATAAAGATGCTGGTTGCATCCTTTGGCAGTCCCCCGTAGGTGCATCTCAGTGCCAGCCTTTTGAATTTGGGAGCAAGGCCCTGCCTCTGCAGTTAACTACTCCCCTTTTAAGAGACAAATCTTGGCCTGCTAGTGGGCCTTAGTAGAAACTGAACACTTGACCATGGGCTACCAAGTTACCACGTGACCTGAGCTGCCCATTATAAAGTTGGGATGTTATCTGACCCACCAAGCCGTAAAGTGTGGTGTACACAGCAATATTCCATTATCAAATAAAAGCAAGCCCTGAAAGCACAAGTAAGTTACATGAAGAAGTGGCCCAACTGCTCATGGTTTCTACTTCTGCCACACTGCCTTCATTCTCCCAGCCTGCACCTATGGCCTCATGGGGAGTTCCCTATGAACAGTTGAGGAAGAGGAAGAGAAGACTCAGGCCGGGTTTGCAAATGGTTCTGCACAATATGCAGGCACCACCCAAAAGTGGACAGCTGCAGCACTAAAGCCCCTCTCTGGGACATACCTGCAGGACAGGGGTGAAGGGAAATCCTTCCAGTGGGCAAAACTTTGGGCGGGGTACTGATTATGCATTTTGCTTAGAAGGAGAAATGGCCAGATATGTAAGTATAAATAATTCATAAGCTGTAAGGCAAAGAACATAATATCAAAATTGGTGACAAAGATATTTGGGGAAGAGGTATGTGAATAGACCTTTCCAATTGGGGGAAAAATGTGAATATATTTGTGTCCCATGTGAATACTCATCAGAGAGTAACCTCACCAGAAGAGGATTTTAATAATCAATTGAATAGAATGACTCATTCTCTGGATAACAGTCAGCCTTTTTCCCCAGCCACGCCTCTCATCCCCCAATGGGCTCATGAACAAAATGGCCAAGGTGGCATGGATGGAGGTTATGCAAAGGTTCAGCAATATGGCTTCCACTCACCATGGCTGACCTGGCTATGGCCACTTCTGGGTGCCCAATCTGCCAGCAGCAGAGACCAACACTGAGCCCCCTAATATGGCATCATTGCCCGAGGCAATCAGCAGGTTGATTACATTGGAACACTTCCATCATGCAAGGGGAAGCATTTTGTTCTTATCAGAATAGACACTCTGAATACAGACTTGCCTTCCCTGCATGAAATTCTCTGCCAAAACTACCATCTGTGGACTTATAGAATGCCTCATCTGTGATCATGGTACACAGCATTACTTTTGACCAAGGAACTCACTTCACAGCCAAAGAAGTATGACAGTGGGCTCACACTTATGGAATTCACTGGTCTTACCATGTTCCCCACCATCCTGAAGTAGCTGGCTTATAGAACAGTGGAATGACCTTTTGAAGACTCACAACACCAGCTAGGTAGCAATACCTCATAGGGCTGGGGCAAGGTTTTCAAGAAGGCAGTATATGCCCTGAATCAGTGTCCAATATATAGTGCTGTTTCCACCACAACCAGGATTCATAGGGTGAAAATGGTAGCGGCACCACTCACCATTACCCCTGGTGACCCAGCAGCAAAATGTCTGCTTCCTGCTCCTACAACTTTATGCTCTGCTGGTCTAGAGGTCTTGGTTCCAGAGGGTGGAATGCTTCCAACAGGAGACACAATAATGATCCCATTGAACTGGAAGTTAAGGCTGCCACCTGGCCACTTTGGGCTCCTCATGCCTCTGAGTCAACAGACTAAGAAAGGAGTTATGGTGTTGGTTGGAGTGACTGATCCAGACTACCAAGGGGAAAATAGACTTATCACTTCACAATGAAGGTAAGGAAGATTATGTCTGGAATACAGGAGATCCCTTAGGATGTCTCTTCGTATTACCATGCTCTGTAATTAAAGTCAGTGGAAAACTACAATAACCCAATCCAAGCATGACTATAAATGGCCCAGACTCTTCAGGAATGAAGGTTTGGGTCACCTCACAGGTAAGAAACCATAACAAGCTGAGGTGCTTACTGAGGCAAAGGGAATACAGAATGGGTAGTGGAAGAAGGTAGCTGTGAATACCAGGTACAACCACATGAACAGTTACAGAGATGAGGATTGTAATTGTCATGAGTATTTCCTCCTTATTTTGTTACGAATTTGTGTATATATACATATATTAAGCAAATATCTTTGTTTTCTTTCCTCCCTTATTACCTTATCATGTGACATAAAGTGTATTGACTTTATATCAGTATTTCTATATTGTTAATTTTATATCATAATATTTAAGTTATGGGATATCAGGAAAAGAGTAAACATCACTCAAGGGCTTTACCTCCTCTTCTGGGGAAGTAATTAGCATGTTTTCTGTTATACAAAGAATAGTTATATCATGTTAGGCAGAATTATGGCCTTTTTATTTTTTTTATTTGGAGATTAAGTACAGTTTAAGGAGATGAATATAGGGGCCAAGTTGACAAGGGGTGGACTTGTGATGATTAATTTTATGTATCAGCTTGACTGGGCTAAGATGCCCAGATAACTGGTAAAACATTATTGCTGGGCGTTTCTGTGATGGTGTCTCTAAAAGAGATTAGCATTTGAACCAATAGACTGAATGTAGAAGATCCACCATCACCAGTGTGGACAGGCATCATCCAATCCATTGAGGGCCCGGGCAGGACAAAAAGGCAGAGGAAGGGCGAATTTGCTGTCTCTGATTCAGCTGGGACATCCATCTTCTCCTACCTCAGACATCAGAGCTCCTGGTTCTCGAGACTTCAGACTCTAGGACTCACACCAGTGCCATCACCCCCAGCCCCCAGCCTGGTTCTCAGGCCTTTGGCCTGGGACTGGGGGTTATACCATTGGCTCCCCAGGTTCTCAGTATTTTGAACTCAAACTGAATTACACCACCGTCTTTCCTGATTCTCCAACTTGCAGACAGCAGATGGTGGGGACTTCTTGGCTCCCTTAATGGCGTGAGCCAATTCCCATAATAAAACTCTCTCTCTCTCTCTCTCTCTCAATCAATCAATCTCTTTCTCTCTCTCTCTCTCTGTATGTGTGTGTGTGTGTGTGTGTGTGTGTGTGTGTATATATATATATACACCAACAGAAGATATATAAACCAATAGAAGATATAAAAATATATATCTTCTATTGGTTCTGTTTCTCTGCAGAACCCTGATTAATATACATTCAGAGCATTTCAAAGGCATTGGCCTCTCCTAGGATAAGTGAGATTTACTCCCATGTCCCCTTCTGCCTGGGTCCCACTCACTCACCTGACCAGCTCTGATGTGGGGCCTCTCCCTCCAACGTCTATGGTCCTGTCCTTGCTCCAACTTGAAGACGGCATCTGATTTGGGAACTTGGTTCCCTGTTAACAGGACTGGGTCCAGCTTATTGGATTTCAAGGGCGTTTCAATGACACTTGCCATATGTTCTTCAGAAAAGTAACCATGTTTCACTGGAAACAGAGTTATAATCGCAGAGGTGGAAGGGACTGAAGGGCAAATAAGGATGACACCACTACGCATTTCAGATGTCGGGCAGCTAAGAATGGGAATGTTCTCACTGAGGCCCCTGGCAGATGCATGTGGCAACTGTGCTTACCCACAGACAGCAGGTGTCTGTAGTTCTCCAGTGTCACATCCCTGTACAGGTGTCTCTGGGCAGGGTCTAAGCACTGCCACTCCTCCTTCCTGAAGTCCACAGTCACATCCTTTAATGACGCTGATGCCTGTAATGATACAATCTTATTCAAGGCGACATGGTCAGCACTGGGGGATAGAAGGAGATAGATAGGAAGTTAGTGTTTTTTCCTTTTACTAGAATTATATTTAGATACATACAAAAGTACGTAGAACAGCACAATATACACAAAAACACTCACAAATGGTCACCATATAGCTAATCTTGTTCATCAATAGCCACCCATCCTGATCATCTTGAAGCAAATCCCAAACATGCTAATATTTTATCTGTAAATGGTCCGGCAAATATTTCCAATACAGCATTTGTTTTAATCATAATACCATTATTACACTTAAAATATTAACAGTAATTCTTTAATATTATTTAATTCCAGTTAGTGTTCAAGTTTTCCTGTGTGTATCAAAGATGTCTTTTTAAAAATTATCTTTCTGGGCTGGCTGGTTAGCTCAGTTGGCTGGAGCACAGCCTTGTAACACCAAGGTCACAGGTTCGGATCCCCACATCAGCCAGCTGCAAAAAACTAAATAAATAAAAATAATTACCTGTCTGAGATAATTCCAAATCTATAGAGTTGTAAGAATAATACTAATCATCAGAGAAGTGAAAATCGAAACCACATTGAGATACCATCTCACTTGATGGCTATTATCAAAATGAGAGAAAATAACAAATGCTGGCAAGGATGCAGGGAAAGGGAAACCCTTATGCACTGCTGGTGGGACTGTCAATTAGTGCAGCCATTATAGAAAACAGTGTGGAGGTTTCTCAAACAATTATAGGTAGAACTAACATACAATCCAGCAATCCCACTGCTGGGTATATACCCAAAGGAATGGAAATTATCATGCTGAAGTGAAACCTGCACTCCCATGTTTATTGCAGCACTATTTACAGTAGCCAAAATACGGAACCAACTGAGTGTCCATCGATGGACGACTAGATAAGGAAAATGTGGTATATATACACAATGGAATACTCAGCCATAAAAAGGAATGAAATTCTGCCATTTGCAGCAATATGGATGAGCTTGGAGAAAATTATGTTAAGTGAAATAAGCCAGAACAGACAGAGAAATACCACATGTCCGCACTCATAAGTGGGAGCTAAAAATAAATAAACAACAATAGTAATGAGTTGAGCTTTCAGAAGGAGAGAGCAGAACTGTGGTTACTAGAGGAGGGAAAGGGGGAGAGGGAGGGAAAAGTGATAGGATGGTTAATGGACACAAAACAGCAAAATAAGGTACACTGTTGTACAGTCAAGCTAGGCATCTATAATTAACAATAATTTACTGCATTTTATCAAATGTCCAGAAGAGAGGAGATCAAATGTCCTCATCACAAAGACATTATTAAATTTTGTAATGATAAATATGCTAATTACCCTGATTTTATCATCACACATTGTAGACATGTATTGAAATATAACTTTGAACCGCACAAATATGTATAATCATATATTTCAATAAAAAAGTGGCATCTCTATAATCAATTATTAAAGATAAACATAATAATAGATAATTCAATCACATCTATGTCAATAAAATACTGCTACCTTTACAAGAGAAAAAAAGAATAATATAAGAAACTCCCTAACCTTTACCAGATTCTCCAATTGTTTGTTTTTTGCTTCATTCATGTCAGTCTCTCTATTTCACTTTCTCTGTATATGTATACCTGTGCATATATATTTATGTACCTATATATACACATATGTATACATACACACAAAAGTAATTTTTTGTGATCCATTTAAAAGTGAATTATGAACATGAGCCCAAAAGCACAAGCAACAAAATAAAAAATAAAAAATTGGGACTATATCAAACTAAAAAGCTTCTGCTCAGCAAAGGAAACAATCAACAGAGTGAAATGACAACCTACAGAATGGGATAAAATTTTTGCTAACTATGCATCTAACAAGGGATTAATATCCATAATATACAAGGAACTCAAGCAGTTATACAGTAAAAAACCAAACAATCCAATTAAAAAATCGGCAAAGGAGCTAAATAGACATTTTTCAAAGGAAGACATACAAATGGCCAACAGGTACATGAAAGAATGCTCAAAACCACTAGTCATCAGGAAAATGCAAGTTAAAACCACATTGAGATACCACCTCACCCCAGTTAGACTGGCTATAATCAAAAAGACGGTGAATAACAAATGCTGGTGAGGGTGTGGAGAGACGGGAACACTCCTACACTGTTGATGGGAATGTAAATTAGTACAACCACTATGGAAAACAATATGGAAGTTTCTCAAACAACTACAGATAGATCTTCCATATGATCCAGCAATCCCACTTCTGTGTATATACCCAGAGGAATGGAAATCATGATGTCGAAGGGATACCTGCACTCCCATGTTCATTGCAGGTCTGTTTACAATAGCCAAGACACGGAACCAACCTAAAAGTCCATCGATGGATGATTGGATGAGGAAACTGTGGTATATATACACCATGGAATTCTAGTCTGCCATAAAAAAGAATGAAATTCTCCCATTTGCAACAACATGGATGAGCCTGGAGAAACTTTTGTTGAATGAAATAAGTAAACCACGAAGGGATAAATACTGCACGTACTCACTCATATATGGGAGCTAAGAGAGAAAGAATGAAGGAAAGAAAGACCACAGTGGTGCACTGGACTTGCAGAGGGAGACAACATTCCTTGGGCTACAAAGTGGAGTTGGGGGGGGGAAAGAGGTAGGGAAAGGGAAGTTGAGGATAATTGGGTGGGGTAATGGGTATGCTGCCAGTATGAATCTGGCCCTCACATCATGGGGACAAGGTGTGACAATCAGCTTTGTATCTCATGAATACTCATAACCAATAAAATAAACAAATAAATAAATAAAAGTGAATTGGATACACTGTTCCCCTTCACTCCTAAATTCTTTAGCATATATCTCCTAAGAATAAGAACTTTTTCTTAGGTAACCATGGTACAGTTATCAAAATTAGGAAATTGAACATTGATTGAATACTATTATCTAATCCACAGCACATATACAAATCTTGAGAATTGTCCAAAACTGTTATTTATACAAGTAGATGCATTTTCTCCCAGCCCAGGACCCAATTCAGCATCATGCATTGTGTTGTATTTACTTATCATGTCTCTTTTGTCTCCTTTCATCTGGAACAGTTCTTCAGACTTTCTTTTTTTATTAATCTGAAATATTTTAAGAATTCAGACTCTTACCCATGGAGAGCAGGTGGCTGTAATTCTCCAGTGTCACATGCTGGTACAGGTGTGTCTGAGCAGGGCCGAAGCACTGCCACTCCTCCCTGCTGAAGTCCACAGTCACTTCCTTGAATGGCACCAGTACCTGCAATGACACAATCCTATTCAAGGCAACATGGTCAGCACTGGGGGATGGAAAGAGATAGACAGGAAGTCTACTTATTTGGTAGAATGTGCCTCAATGTGGGTGTGCCTGATGTTTCTCCATGATAAGATTAGGTTACCCATTTTTGACAAAAATACCATTGAAGTGATGTGTCTTCCATACAACATATCATATGTCCATTCTTCCCAAGATAGGTGAGGTTAGCTTAATCACTCAGTTAATGTGGTGTCTGCCGGGGTTCTTCCACTGCAAAATCACTATTTTTACCTTTATAATTAATAACTAATTTATAGAGAAATACTATGAGACTATGTTAATACCCTGTTTCTAATCCAACTTCCACCTGCTAGTTTACCATCCATGATGATTTTCTAACTCCATCATTTCTTTTGTATTTATTAGTTAACATCCTACTGTACAGTTTCCCTTCTCCCTATTTCTTTGTTTTTAATTTATTTATAAATGAACAGATTCATGAATTATTATTTTATTCAATCAGCATATAATCTGTGTTTATTTTGAAATTTTAAAATATTCTCAGATTTGGCCAGTGGGAGCCACTTCCAGCTGGATTCCTACGTCCTTTTGACATGTCCCCATGATTCCTTGAGCACATCTTGATTTTCTGCCACAATAAAATGTTCAGATTCGTCTTGCACCTTCCTTGCCCCGGCCCAGAATAAGCCCTATCTTCTAGTTAGGAATTCGTTTTTAGTGAGTTTTCATAATGGTATATAACATAGTATGCCTACTAAATACCTAAGATTACATAATATTTTGCCGGAGAAAAAATATAATTGAAATTTTTTTGCAATTCACTGTATTTACACAATAAGACAGTTATTCTCATCAAAAAATGAGGACTAGGGCCGGCCTGGTGGCACACTGGAGAGTGCGCCGCTTGGGAGCGCAGCGGCGCTCCCGCTGAGGGTTCGGATCCCATGTGGAGACCAGTTCCCGCTCACTGACTTAGTGCAATGCAGGCGCAGCACCGAGGGTTGCGATCCCGTTACCGGTCAGTAAAAAAAAAAAGACAAAAAGGAGAAAAAAAAATGAGGACTAAACTAAGCCCTCATAAAATTTCCAGATCATTTGAGAACTACTGAAAACACTCTTTCCAGGCAGTTGAGTCCCAGATGTTATGCTGGGAACTGGGAAGAAAGAAACAGATTATATATACTCCTAGACTTCTAACAACCCTAAGGCCTGCAAAACAAATACAAAAAGGTATACAAGTCTGCTAAGATTAAAAATATGTATATATCTCCAAGGCTCAAATACATGCAGGAAACACCAAGAGCACAAGAGGAGAAGGTAAATTCTCCAAGGGAGAGTAAGTTTACTTGCTGGTGTTGGGGAAACTTAAAGTGGAAGAAGATAAGACCTGTGATGCAAAGTGCAAAGGTGTGGAAGTAAAAATAAAAAGTATCTGATCTCATGAAAGACCAAATAGTTCTATGCAGAAGGAGAGGGGTCTATGTGACATGTCAGGGAAGAAAAATGAGTAAAAATCTAGGGACAAATGCTGGACTTCAATAATGGAAAAACTGTCACTTTTTTTACTTTAACGAATTGCCACTAAGGGATTATATATGTGGGAAAGAAATATTAATTTTTGTATTTTGAAAGAATCATATTACATATTACAATTGTATTTTGCATTTCAGGGTAACATTAAAAATAGAGACTATTTCTGGGCCAGCACATGGCTCCCTTGGGAGAGCGTGGTGCTGATAACACCAAGTCAAGGTAAGATCCCCTTACCGGTCATCTTAAAAAAAAAAAAAATAGAGACTATTTCTTAACAGCATAAAGAAAGGAACTGTCCACAAACAAGGCCATCACATACAGTTCCAAGTCCAGACTGAAAATGACATATGATAAAATATCCTTTTAATTTTGAACTATTTAAGGCCTAAGTGGTGTCAAAGACTCCAAAAAGAAATAAAAATGTGCAATGGTTTGCATCTAGATGAAACAAGATAATCGGTGAGGTGTGCATATGAAGAACCCTACACACTGAGTTCTGCTTTGGCTCCATGCCTTTGGCTTCTTTGGAGGATGACTTTAAACAAGTGATTCTCAAACTTGAGCGTCAATCAGAACTACCCAGAGGGCTTGGCAACACACAGATTACCGAGCCCCACAATCAAAGTTAGGTATTCAGTAGGTCTGGCAAAGGGTCCTAGAATTTGCATTTCTAACAATCCCTAAAATGCTGGCCGTGGTCTAAGAGAACACACCGTGACAACCACTGTTATAGAAGACAGCTGAGGCAAACCCTGTTGTGCATTTATGACAAGGTTGTTATTGACGGCATTCTACCTTTATCATTAGGCTGACCACCTTTCCAGTTTACACCTGTTGTTCCAGCATAATTATTAATGATGCCCCTTTCATTTCCCGAAGTGTCCTGATTTGGATAATAAAGTATAATAAGGTCACCTCATCTATAATCCATAATGAGATCAAATTTTTTAAAATTTGATTATCAGAAAATCCTTACCCTGGAAGAATTGTCATATTTTCTCTCTTTGGCTAATGTAAATCTGGCAAATGACAGCATTTCCTTTCCAGCTGTGTGAGGAAAGTGAAGTTAGTTTGGTCAGGCCCCCTCACCTCATATTTGCCTGGGTATGATTCTGCACATCCTTTGTAAATAAGTTACAAAGGAGTAGAGTTAGTGCACATGCGCGTCCGTGTAATTTCCCCCCCCCCCCCCCCCCCCCCCCCCCCCCCCCCCCCCC
>NW_007727615.1:171560-189627 GCF_000696425.1 Galeopterus variegatus | reverse complement strand
CCCCGGCTCGCTGTGGCTGCTTTTGTGTACCCTTCATTATGGAGGGCAGTGGTTCTGAACTGTTGGTCAGCGGAGCTCGCATCTAAAAATAAAGCATGTCCATTTTGCCAGTGGCTGCTCTGTTTTTCTTTCACTTACCTGGTTCAGGACCTGCACAGGACAGGATAGAGGGATCTGTGATCCCGCCCGACAAATTGTGTCTGTAGGAAGCTCAGAAACAGACTTTCAGCTCAATTTTAATTACTCTGCAGGACCGTAGAGCCCAAATATCTACGGTCCAAATCGATTCTGATGCTGACTTTGTCCATTCTGTTTATATTTTTCCTGATCTAATTTTTATAGAGTCATACCTGTACATTTTACTGTAAAGATTCTTAAAAGCCCCCTAAAACTGCTAGAAACCAATGGGTACAACAAACAAATACATGAATTCATGATAACTCATGAGAAACTTGGTTATTTCCCACTTTTCTTGGTAAAGGGTGTGGGTCTGTGAAGTCAAAGTTGCAGAGGTGAGGAAGTGCAGATGTGTTATAGAGCTCAGATTCACCAGCCTGGAAATCCCCACACTTCATTCAGCTGGACAAGGCCACACCCATGGAGGGCCAAGGAACACCATGTTTCTGTAACCACAGGTTGTGGCTGATATGATCATGTAGCACGTAGAAAAGGCAGATTTCTCATTGGGACCAAGTGTATAATTGTCCTGTCCTAATTTGTTCACCATTTAATACCTGTCCTTACACCATAACCCAAGATTTCAACTCCTAGAACTATATCCATAGAAAATATGTATATGCACAAATATTTAAAGACAGGAATTTTTGCCACAGTAGCATTAATAACAGTTAAAACCAAAACCAAGGGAGAATGTCCGCCTTCTCCAAAGGTGCCTCAAAGAACTTAAAGCACAGATGAGAAGATGCCATTCTGATTTCTGAGTCACAAGCAGAGGACATGCAAGGGATAAATTCAAAACTAACTCCCTTCACCCCCCACGCATCCCATGAGAAACCTCAGCATTAATAGTGGCAGTAATCCTATTAATAAATGAATAAATGGCATACGGTCTCTTGTCTTAATTTGTGGAAAGAGGAAACTAAGTGAAGGCTATAAACTACATAAGCTAGCATTGGAATAAATTCCACTGTGAAGGAAAATAAAATCCTAAATGTTATATTCTTAAAACCCAATAAGTATACAAATCATGGGAATGGAGTTTGCATTATTATTAATTTCACTGTTGTTTTAATTTTCTGGTGATAAATCAAGACCCAGTCTGCTAAGCACATCACTTGTGCATGTGAATTTTCAACATATTTTCTAAACATCTCTTCCAACCAAATAGTGACCCCCTCAACCCTGTCCATAACAAAATGTTGGGTCACAGTTAGTGACCTGGGATGACACTAGGGAGCCACTTTTGAATAAAATTTGAACTTGGAGTTGAGAGACATGAATTATAATTCTAGCCCTATCTCAAAATATCTACTTGACTTTGGGAAATTAAGTTAATATTTCAGAAATTCTGATTCTGAAACTGTAAAATGAGAATTATAATACTTGTCTACTGTTAAGTAGATCAAATCAGATAATGCACATGAAAGCACTTTAATGTGAAAGTGCTATACATTTGGGGAGAATTATTATTCTTTGACTCTGAGCTGCCCTTCAGCTGAATCCACTTGTAAAATCCTTGGTGAGGTCCAAAAGTAAGGTTTAAAGTACAGACTCTGAATGGTTGTGTGTTCCAGGTATGTACTTTCAAAATAGAAGAGGGCTATTCAATCTATATCAGACATGGATTAAGTGAGAAATACTCCTTTCTTCTTTTAGGTTACTGAGATTTTAGATTTGTGTACTGTAACAGCAAGCATTAATTACCCTGACTAATACAAATATTGGTTCCGAAAGCAGGGTAGTGACACACAGCAACCTAAAGAATATGGCTTCAGATAAGGATGTGAGCAGTAAGCTATGAAGAACATGGTCCTGGAGGCTGAGAAGATGGTGATCTATGTTTAACAATTAACACAGCGAGAGCAGGTGGAGTGTGCCCGCAGTTCTAGGGGCAAAGGAAAACAAACAAACAAACAAAAAACCAGTTATCACTAGTGAGGTATTAGCTACTACTGGTGGATTGGGAAGGTGTTACAGAAAAAAAACATGAGCGCAATAAATAATTAGCCTGTTTACAAACAGAAATGAATTAAAACAAAATAGAAAGAATCCAGAAAATGAAGCCTCACAGGGCAGGAAAAGCTAACTTTTCTGAAGCCAAAACAGTAAGAGAAGGGATTGAAAAGGGTTTTGAATAGCAAATACCCAGTAGGATAAAATGATTCAGGGCAAAAATAAGATTGAGTCTTAAGGTAATTTGAATTAAGTTGAGAGAGAGGCGTGAGGGCAAAAATGAAAACTAATATAAAACTGCATCTTTAAAAACTACATCTCTTGAGATATCAAGGTATGGTTAGTGGCACATAGAACTGAGTGAAAATAAATTAATCAGAATCTAAGTTTTTGAGGAAATAAATAACTTAAGAAGCCACAAGCCCAGAACTAAAACAAACAAATAAAAATGTCTTTTTCTGAAACAAGTCTAGAAACCTCAGAAGAAATTCCCAAAGAGCAGAGTCAGGGAATACAGAGGAAATAGACACATGAGCCCTTCCAGAGAGCAGAACTGTGACCTCATCTAGCACTCTGCCCAGCACTGGAGTGAAAAGAGTTCCCCAGTCTTCCCAGCACAGTGGCTGTGACCAGTGATTGCTGCGGCCTCCTCACTGTCCCTTTTCCAAATAAGAGTGTTCACTGCAGTTTTCCTGTTCTGCTTACACCATCGTGTACTGAGTGTGTGTGTGTGTGTGTGTGTGTGTGTGTGTGTTCAGTGGGGAAGGATTAAGGAGGACAGTAACATTTTAGTTCCCAGCTCTCTGAATCAAGAGTTAACACTTCTGTCCTTGACGACTGTAAAATGCATGTGCTATTTATCCACTTATTACCTCTCAGCTCCAAGTTTACCCTTTTTTGACTGCCCTGTGAAAATGGATCTGGACTCTTAACCATTTTTCCTTCTCCAGCTAGCACTGATGCAGTTCAAGGCACTGAAGAGAGATTCCAGGAATAAAGGGTGCTGTCCCCTTGCTGGCGTGCTCCCTAGGCATGCTCCTACAGTGTGTGCAGCTTCTCCAGCATTGGGCTCCTGCAGTGTGTGGTAGGCAGCAGCTCCCAATGGCCAGCAGCTTGCCTGGCATCCCGTCTTTGAGCATTTTGTAGTAGAATGCCTGCAGTAAGACATCTCTTTGCAAATGGTTTTCCTGGAGGGAAGTTTTCTGGTAAATTCCAGAGGGCTACCAGCATGGCTCCATAGTGACTTCTTCACCATCAGCGAGCCACTTAATGGCCTCTCCAAGAAGGTTGAATCTCAGCCTTGCATGGGGAGTGGCCACTGCAGAAGGCTTTTCCTTGGATGTGCTATCTTAGCTCCACAGTATGACTGCTCCTTGTATCTGCTATTCCTATATGTTTTAGAGTTCTCTTGACTTCAAACTACCTAATCCTGATTACTGTAATCCCCTGTTATATCTTTCTTTCTTTTACAGTTTCCCTGTTCAAATTACTGTGTGGTTTCTTTCTCCTCATTGGACCAGAGTTGAACTTTAGGTTTACATATTTCACATGTAAGGGAAGACAGCATCAGGATATTTAGTGACCAAAAGGACTTACTGTGGCAAAGAAGGTGTGTGCCGTAAATATATCCTGTCTTCTTGTATATTTCTCTGTTCTTTGCAGGTAGGTTGCATGTTACCTAACAGTTTTTCACTTCATCTCACAGCAATTATAATACCAACTAGTGTCATTTATCTGCTCACTTTCTCTTATATTATATTGCAATCTCCTTCAAGGCAGGGACCATGGCTTAGTGATCAGCATTGTATTCCAGGTGCCCAACATACAAACAATACTTTGTAAGTATTTGTTGATAAAATTAGTGATCTCCTGATGATTCAAATAGGTTAGGTTTCTTGAACGCTTACAATATATTGGCCATTATTCAAAATGTTTTGATAAATCATCTCAACAAGTCTATGAGGTCTCTATTATTATTATCCCTACTTTATAGATCAACAAATTAAAAAGCTCAGAGGTTACATTTCTCTAAAAGAAAAAAAAGGGAGTTCAGAAGTCAAGTACATTTCTCTAAAAGAAAATTGGCTCCAAAGCAATACAGATCAAATCCAACAGCTTCCATTAGAAACACTACACTCTACTCCCTCCCAAGGCCATCAGGATTCAGCCCTAATGTTGAGCACATTCTTCTTTATCACAGGATTCTGTTTGTTTCCACTCAGGTGATCCATGAGAACTCAGGGAAAGTGACACTTATGGTGAAGACAGATAATAACCCAAAGCTGTGTAAGGCATCAGGCCATCAGGATTCAGCCCTAATGTTGAGCACATTCTTCTTTATCACAGGATTCTGTTTGTTTCCACTCAGGTGATCCATGAAAACTCAGGGAAAGTGACACTTATGGTGAAGACAGATAATAACCCAAAGCTGTGTAAGGCATCAAGTCTGCAGGGAGATGCTACATGAGCCTTTGAGACACAGGTAAGTTCATAGACAGGCTATGGAGGGATCCCACCAAGAGAATGTTCAACAATATCAGAAGTGACGAGAAGCAACAGCAGGATGGAAAGAGAGGCAGGAGGGATGATATAGGGAATGTGCCACACCCAGAACTCTTTATAGCAAGACAATGCTTGAGTTCCTCTTCTGCATTCGTGCTGCAAGGTCCTCAGGGAAGATAGAATTTTGTGTTTTGTTTTGTTTTAATGCAGTTCCCCAGCAGAAATGAAACCCAGTCAGTGAAGAGCTCAGTCTTTCTCTTTGAGTCAGTTAACTCCTATAGGGCTAGAACCTGCTTTTATATGCCCTGAACTAGATGGTCAGAGTATCCCACAAGGCTTTCTTGGTACTTCAACTTTGATCTCCACTCATCTTACTGAGATGAGTGGAGAGATGGATCAGCCCCATCTCTTTCTACTGTATCAGTTAGGGGTATGTTCAACTATCACTAATAGAAAATCTGCTTACAGAGGCATTAAGGAACAAGGCTTTGTTTTCCTCTTGCAACCTGAATAGAGGTAGGAAATTACAACTGTCATTTTAGTGGCTCAACCACATTAGGTCCCAACCCTCTGCTAATCTCCTGGCCTCCATCTCCTGACCACACAGAGGCTGCTACAGCTCAAGCCATCAAATTTACACACAGGACAGGAAGACCACGGCAAAGGGAAGACGTCTTGGCAGGCACATTTGTTTTCTTTAATCAGGAATACAACCACTTTCATAGCTCAACTTTTTCCACCCCCTTCTTGGAAGACTTCCATGGGTTGCAAGTCTTCCCAAAGATGCAAAGGAAGCTGGGAAATTAGGAACCAGGTTTATCAGGATTGTCTCTGAGCAACCATGCCTTGGGTTGGGTATGTTGCAGCACCGCTCAAAAGTTGGGTGTCTCAAAGTGAGGAACAATGGGAGACTGAGCATAGATGGGCAATTGACTATACTGGCCACATCTCTTACTTGACTTAACGCATCAGACCTTACTCTGCTTCCCTGAGCTCTCTTGTCTGCACTTTACAATTTGTCTTTGAGGTCCCTGCATGCTTTGGCTTTGTGTCCAGGGACCAGGCTGTAGAAGAATTGGCCCCCCTCCAACTCCCAGGGCTGTGCAACAGGAATAGTGCATGTTGTGTGATACTTTACAGGTTAAAAGGAAATTTTTAATAGTCCTACTAACATTTCCTCTACACTAATATGAAATTGCTAGCAAAAAGCCTAGCACCCAGTGAAGCTCTGAGTCTGAATTCCTTGTTCAGGTAGATCAGAGGACTCATCAATATGCACCAGATAGTGACCAGTTTGCCACAAGAATACAGATGACTACATTCCCACTGGCACTCCATGAGCTCTGTACCTTTTCTCTCTCCCCATACCCCTAACCAATTGCTTTGTTTACAGTTTGGTAACTACTTTGTGGTCCTTTCAAAAGCACTCGGACGAAGCTGGGCAGCAGTGAGGAAGGTTGAGATGCCCTGGATTAGGTGGTGCTCCAGAAACCTGAGTCTTGGGCCCCGGGCTCTGTCAGCGAGCAGCAAGCTCATCAGACCCATCCTTCACCTTCTGTGCTTGTCCAGACAGCCCCCCACTGCCTTCCCTCCTGGAGCAGGGCTCTTCAAAGGCTGCCAAAAAAGACAGGCTCGATGATGTTATATTCAAGTCTTTTGCTGAGCTGCCACTGCTGTGGTTGGGAATCTTTAGTTTATATTTGTAAACTAAGTGAATTTGACATGGAAGTCACTAAGAGGGCATACATTTGGAATGTTGAAATGCCATTTTTACAGTCACATTCTAATCATAACTGCCCTTTAAAACTCACATTAAATTGTTGCCTTGAGTTTTCCTGCTTTCCTGGCTTACTGTGGCTCTCTCTGCCATCCCACAGCATGACAAGAACAAGATTTCATTTTTAGTCAGACTTGACACGAGCTGAACACTAACATGGACTCTTTATGTTTTCATAAACTCTCTGTTACAGAGCTGCTGATAGAAGTGGGGAACTGAAAAATAGGTTTTCGTTAGAGACCATTGTGCTGACCCGCACGGGGTGGTGTGGCTCAGTGTTTCACAGAGGAAAGGTGGGTAATCTGTGCATCCCAGCTTGCCCTTGGAGGAACTATCACTGTTGTGGTGGCAATCGGGAAATTTCTACCGTTTGCTAGTTTGCTTCCAGGCCTAGAATCTGCCTGTACCTTCCCTGGCTTCTCATGAGCCATCTCTTTCTCTGAGCAAATCCGATACCTTACAGAACAGCCAGTGGATGCAAGTGTACAATTAATTTTAATGCTACTTGTACAACCATATCCCCTGTGGTGACTCACACAGTGCCCACATTATTGTTTTAGGCAAGCAACTTGCATAACACTGAATTACCCTCTAATTGATCTCTGGTGTCACATAAGACGTGAAGAGGGGACTCAGTGGACAAAAGAGGAATCTGGAAATTGGGAAGGGAGAGGAGTCTGGGAGAAAACCAGTTGGGTTTATTTTCAGACTCATAATGCAAAGAAATCTTGTTCAGCCCGAAGGATTAAAAAATGGGCCAAGACCAATGTAACCCTGGCTGTGATGTAAATGTATTCCCCACTTTTTACATTTTACTTAAATTCTATGTTGGTGCAATATATTATAGCACAAGCTTGGGAAATGTGGTGTGGTATACCCAAGGGCAGAACAATCCAGAATACCTGGAGTACAGTTTATTCTTCTAGCCACAATGTTCTCAAACACAGTGTTTGAAAAATATTTATTAATATATGTAGGGTTTCTTTTGAGTGTCCAGGAAGGCAGGAAACTTGTTATTTCCTTTGCATCTGCTACCCAGTATGTAACAACAACAGCAAACAAACAATTAACAACACTACTAAAAGGGAACATTTATCGTGTGCTAGCTCTGAGACAAGGCACTGTTTTAAGTACTGTATTAACTGGCCCCAGGGGCTGTAATATTAATCACAAACTATACTGATAGGAAGGCAGGAAACTTGTTATTTCCTTTGCATCTGCTACCCAGTATGTAACAACAACAGCAAACAAACAAATAACAACACTACTAAAAGGGAACATTTATCGTGTGCTAGCTCTGAGACAAGGCCCTGTTTTAAGTACTGTATTAACTGGCCCCAGGGGCTGTAATATTAATCACAAACTATACTGACCCTCCAACTTATAAATATAACATGAGCAGCAGTTAGTAAATATTTATTTTAGCTATACCTGACTTGGAGGAGCAAATTGGGGCATAGTTTGCTTCTTTTTGTTACCTATGTAGTTTAAAATGGAAGAATAAGGTAATAGAAGGGAAGAAACCTAAAAGCACAGAAAATGCCAGCCTCTTTATGCTCTCGTGTTTGACCCAGATGTGGGGAAGTAGTTGAGGATTTACACGCTCTGGTCTACTGTTCTAAATGGATGACCCCTGAAAACTTATTTATTCTTGGCCCATGAGGAGCCGTTAGACCTTTTTCTTGTTTTAACACCTTTCTGGAGAGACAATAAGAAATAAATCATTTGATGCCCCAACTTTGCCACTGGAAACATTTGGTTAACAGCCTGCAGAACGAAGTCCCTTTGGAGAGGTGAACTCACTTCTTCCTCTCACCAGCTCATAGCAGCTTTTAGCTGCTTATCATAATTCTGACCTTTGAGCACAAATTTGAAGTGCTAATGGATGAAAAACACTCTATTAAAATTATAGTGCATGAAGCCAGTGCTGTCTGATGACTGTGTTGTTTTGTTTCTGTAACTGAGATTCATCATAGAAGTAACAGATGAAGGACATTGGAGATGATCTTGTCCATCTTGCTAAATTTTTGGATGGGGAAAACTGAGAGACGAAGAAACTTAAATAAGGTCACTGAGTCTGCTTTTGGCAGAGTTAAAAACCCAACCAAGATCTGCTGACATCCACACCAGAGTGCTTTTCAGTGCAGCAATTGCTAGGGCAGGGGGCCTGTGTTATTGGAATTTAAGACATTAGGGATTGCAAAGAGCTGGGTTTAAAAGAGGACTCCAGAGTGGGTGGCATAGAGCTACTCTTGGAAACAGCCAGATACACAGAAAGTGGGTAGAAAGAAAGAAAACACAGGCAGGCAGATAGAACATGATTACTGAGAAGGGAAGACCATTAAGGTCATGTTTAGAGACCAGTTTGAAGGCTGGTTATAGACTACAGCCAGATACACAGAAAGTGGGTAGAAAGAAAGAAAACACAGGCAGGCAGATAGAACATGATTGCTGAGAAGGGAAGACCATTAAGGTCATGTTTAGAGACCAGTTTGAAGGCTGGTTATAGACTAGTTTGTGGAAAGTCTCAAATGCCAGAATTAAAGGCAATGCTATATTGTCAATAATTCTATTATTATTCATTCAACTTCACATTCACAAATTATGCCTCAATATTTAAAAGGTTGATTCAAACTTGGACTTAAAAAAAATCACCATGGAGACCATAGATGACTAAGGATTCTGTTTCCATCAGGAAAGCTCTCATGCATAGTCAAGCCCACAACATTTTTACAAGCACTAAAATACTGGCTAGAAAATTGTTTCATCAGAAAGAAAATCAGTCTGGATTCATGTAACTAGAATTAATGGAATGAAATTTTTTTAAAAGGTTAATTTCCGCCTTCAGCAAAACCTTCATAATGGGCCATTATATGGTAAGCAGTGGGGAACGAGAATGGGGCGTGTGCCATAGCTGATGTCATTGAAAAGCAATTTTGGAAAAAAATACAACACTTAGGACCAACCCATGAGGAACAATCTTGCCCTTTCCTCATGGGGTTGACTAGATATGACCTAATGGATTATTTTCCTCTAAAGAAGGGTGATTTGATTTATTCTCAGTAATTCTCTTTTACATTCCCTGGCCTCCACTTCCACACAAATCTACACAGCAAGAAGGGAAGAGAAGAGTTTTCATGCATCTGTGAACATAGGCCTTACACAATATCACACTGGCTCTTTGTCCACACAGCAATCTATTTAGAACCTGAAGGATCTGCACTATTGTCAAAAATCGAATGACTTGAGTAATGCCTGTATACCCCTTCCCCACTTTTAAATGAACTGACAGAGCCTAAAGTTAATGACTAGGTCTATTCCTGTTGTAATATAATGTTTAGATATTACTCGGTTGTTTACATGCATGATAGGGAAATTTACAAGATAGGTTAACAATATTGATATAAAGGACTCTTCAAAGAGAGGGTGTTGAAAGGAGCCCTGGGCTTGGTCTCAGGAAACTTGGATTTGAGTCCTGTCTCTGCTAGCTGAGTGACCTCAGAAATTAATTTTCTTTAAGCCTCACTTCCTCTACCAATAAAATGTACAAGCTAGATAAAAATGCATTTAAATTCCTTCCAGCTTTATAATTCTATGATTACACTATTACATTTATCTTGCCTGTTAGAAAACCAAACAGAACCACAAATAGGTATTTAATAAACATTGCTAGATAGCATCACGTATGATTTTTCATTATTTATTTATTTTTCACTGCTTTCATGCCTCCCCCTAAACCATTCCAGATTTTTAAAGTCTGCAACTAAAAATCCTGAAAATTGTACATTTCATTTTGTTTATACATTTAGGTAACCATGATGCCTTTAGGGTTATAATTATAAATAATGGTATTGGCTTGTTTTAAGATGCAAATAACTCTAGGAAAATGTTTCCCAATAGAATTGAAAGTATTTCCACCCAAGATCCTTTCTATCCCCATTACCGCACACATATGTTTTAAAGTTTCAAAATGTATCAAATGAAAAAGTCTGCCTTGAGATGATCAATACAACAAAAACAGAAAAAAAACCACCATATTCATTTTGTGGCTGTATTTTTGCTGTTGTTGAGCCACACTATATTTTTTAATTTTTATTATTTTTTTATTTTTTTATTGAAACATAATTGATTGTACATATCTGTGGGGTACAGAGCTGAATATCAATACATGTGTGCAATATGTGATGCTCGAATCAGGACTATTACTATATTTATCATTACACAATATATTCATTTTTTGTGGCCCTTTACCAGTTTTTCACTACCCACTCCCTTCTCTCCACTGGTGGCCTCAGTTCAGTTCTCACCTTTTGAAAGTTCAAGGAATTATTGTGATTGTTGTGTCTTTCTTTCATTTTTAGCTCCCCTTTAACTGAGACATAGATAGTCCCACAGTGTGCAGATGAAAAGGCTACTGTGCCACATATGACCAATAATTAACTGCTACAGACAAAACTCAGACCTTTATTTGATACCATTGGATTATGAACAAATTTAATCACAAATGGAGTACCCATTTTCTTGATCTTTTTTTTTTACTAGACAGTACAAAGTAAAATCTTGTCAATCATCATTAAATCATCATCTTTATAAGTGAGGATATGCAGTGTTTCTCTTTCTGTGCCTGGCTTATTTCACTTAATATGTTGCTGTATTTTTTTTAATTAAATAATTTAACACTTTTTTTTTATCTGGATCCTTAGGAAAATAATTGTTGAGTTGGCCCAGGCATTTTCTTTGTTATCATTCTATTTCGTAAATCCCCAAATCCTGAAATGGACCACAAACACTGAGCAGATAAATGTGTTTCCTTTCACTCATAAGCAAAATAATAACTATTTATTTTTTGAAGGGAAGTATCTACAAGAGAAAATATTTATTGAACACAGGGGTCAAACTAAAGGGATTATCTTTAAGTAAGCATCTCAGAGACTTCCCTTGCTTTTCAGTAATTACAGAATAAAAATATCTCCCAAAACAGTGCCCCCAACAGAACGGACCTCCTCCTTTGACTGCTAGCTCGCCTCTCTTCCTCTCTTTCTCAGGCAGACCCTTTATGTTTATATATAAAACAGTGTTAAATATACTGTCTTATGCTTCGCTTCATCTGTTCATAGTTTCCCTAAGTGGAAGGTAGAACAGAGGTTTTATTTTCACTCTGGAGGGTTTTTCAGAGATAGATTACTTGCCTAAAACCGCACTATCAGGAGTTAAACTGGGACGAGGACCTAGATCTTCTAAGTCCCATTCCAGTGGTGTTTGCTATATTCTATGGCGTGGAGAGGAGTGAATTGCTGACTATATTACTCTTTGTCATTATTTGTGCCCTTTTTATTAGCAGTTGGGGCTGAACAAATAGCAAGATTTATGGCTTTTTTTTAAAATTTTGGACAAGCAATCATGAGAGAGAACACAAAGAAAATCAGGCAAAGATAGGTAGGTGATCTTCAGTCAGAGGCCTTTTCTGGTTTGCATAGTCCAGAGATCATGCCATATTTATCTGTGAATATGATATATAGGATTTCAGTTGGATGCCAGAGATAAATACCAATGACCATAAGGAGGGCTATTACTGGGAGTTTGCCAGTTAAATCCACCAAAGCTGAAACATACTGGCTCTCTGGAAAGCCTGAATTCCTCTGAAGATCACTAGGCTGACTGGTAAGGCCGAGCAGCTCTGATATTTTGGAAATTCCTGAGTGTAGAACTGTATTTCTGAAAGGAATCTTTGGACACTGATCTTACATAATTTTGTGGCTTTTTAGACCTGGAAACTCTTCACTCCTGAGTGTTGGTATTACTTTGATGCTTCTCCCTGAGACGCTTCTATCTGGCCACATAGGCAAAGGTGGTGGAAATTCATGCGTGGAGTCAGATCTCTGAGTTGGCGTTTGAGAAATGTGATAAGTTGCCATGATTGTGACACTTAGCTAGTCCATTTGAGTATTTTCCAGAGGCCTAAGATAAAGCAGTGTTAAGATTGCTCCCCCAGTAATAAAGTTGATAGTCTGTTGTCCAGAGCCACAAGAGGCAGGTCTTGAAAAAGTGTGTCAACTTAAGTCTTCCCCACTAAACATTAGACCAAATTTCACTACGACTGCTGCTTACATCAGACTATTTCTTATGAAAGAATTGTTTCAAGACCTGATCCAAGGAGACTGAATAGTGGTAAATGAAAATGAAATAAGTGAGAACACAGTGAAGAGTGGAGTAGGGAGGAGAAAATGGTTAACACTGTAATAAGCAGAAAATAAATCATAAATTAACACAGCTTAATTTAACATCCAGCAACTTCTGATATAAAAATAAATGGGGAAAATATAAGTGAAAACATTACTTTCATTCATTCAAATGAGATACATATTGCCAGAAATGTTGTGATTAAAAGAAGTTGGAATAGAAGAGACAGGGACATATTCTAAATTATCAAAAGAAGGAGATAATTTGCACACATGTGCACAACATATGAGTGGCACCTGGAAAAACAAGGTCGGTACGGGTGATAGAGAATACTCATTGTTAAGATGCACATGTTCTTCCATATTTGTAAATGCTCCGCTACACACTATTGCATGGTGGAAAGGCAAAAGAGATGGAGAAAACCCGCCCAGGATCCACATGCTATCTCCAAACTACACTCACTCACTGGCTCAATAATCCCAGTCAAGGAGCTCCACACTGCTGAGCCTCAAGGAAAATTAGGTTCGTTGTCAGGATTAATACGTACTCAGACTGTGCTAGAAAAATCTTTCTGCAAACAAGGCAGCTCTTGGGGCCTGAGCATCTCGCAGGAGCATTGTGCTCTCTGTCTTTGCTTCTCTCTGGGCCTCTGCTCCTGGCTTGTCCAGGACCATGTCTAATTCTCTTTTATCTGCATCACAGATTCTGCCAAACACAGGGGCTCAGGATCTTTATAACTTCAGTTTGCAATTGTCCTTCACAGCCTCAATTGCCTTGTGACTTTCCCTGAGCTAATTAAATTATTATGTTGATATTCATAGTTGAAATGGCCCATACAGGGATCTGATTGGCCTAGCTTCTCCTTTTCTTATTTTTTTATTTTTTGGATTATATACTTGTTTTTGTTTCTTCAGACATAATGCACATACATTTTTAAGACCATAACTCATATATATATATATATACACACACACACACACACACACACACACACATAAACATACATTTTAGACTATATATATGAATATTAGACTATGAATTTGCTGTCCTTGAAGTATTTGCTCACTTGTGGTCTAAACATGTAAATGGGAGGGAGAGGTTATGTAATACACATGTGACCTAGGTTTCTCCTTCCACCAGTGGCTTTGAAAAGAGCCATAGCCCTAGAGGTCTGTCATAGGCATGTAGACTTAATAATTCATATTTCTACTGCACTTGCACATGGAAATTTTTTTTCAGTGGCTGCTACCAATCATGATTATCAATTTTGAATTATATTATTGGTCCTCCATCTATTATAGCCTTCTGCCTAGATCTTAGTCTGAAATAACTTTTGTTATTTGTAAATCAAGCTTCTTTGAGGCATAAGGAACAGAGGTTCTTAGTTTATGTCAAGCAGTTTGTTATAATAATAATCAAGAAGTCTTTTACAGCTGGGGATTTTATTCAGGTCAGTGCAATAGTTCTAAAAGTCCAAATGCTGCCCTGGTGATGCACAGAAATTCTCGTGGTTGCCTGTGGCATCCAGTCTTTCAGATTATTGCTTTACTAAATTGGCAACTTTAAAACCTCTACTTCTAGTCTTAGTACTGTTTTGTATAATTGTTGTACATGTGTATCAAATTCAAACACTTCAACAAGGAAAACTCTACTTAATTTGGAAAGTCACCATCCAGTATAAGCCATTCCTGTTAGGTAGAGTTTCACATCAAGTCACTCCCTAAGCCTAAGGAATGCCTATAAATTGACTGGCTCCTTTTAGGTGAGGAGTTAAATCCATGTACTCAGGGTCATGATATCACTGGTCACTAACATAGTAACCAGCTCATATTGAGCTTCCGAGAAAGAGGTATGTACATGGCAGGTATACTAAGCTATTCAGAAGAAGTCATTAGAATTCGCAAGCCTCTTGCTTGGTCTGAATGGCTCAATGTCTGAACAAGTTTCTAGAATCAGAACTAATGGCATTCATTTTGTTCAGAAAAGATTTATGTACTAAGAACAATGTAAGAGGAAATAAGGTTATGGAGATGGAAGTTGGCAGTGCAGACCATGATTAACTCATCCATAATAACTTCCTTTCATCTGCAGGGGGAGGGGGGCAGTGGATAGAAAGAAGCTCACTGACCCAAAGAAAAGAGAGTGAAAGAGGACAAAGTAACAGTGTAGAAACATGAGAAGAACGTAGAGAAAAAAGAAATGGAAGAAAATGGGAAAAAAAGCGGGAGACAAAGCAGATATTGATGTCTTCCTTCCCCTATAGGTTAGACTTCTGTTTTCCCTGGTCCAGTGATGGTCTTTCAAGAAAAGAAGAGAAGTTCCCATCAATGATAGGAAGCTGTCAGCACCTCTTTGGTGGACAGCTACTTGGCCTACATAAGAACAAGGCATGACATAGTGTTCAGTGTGAGCATCTGTATCAAACAGAGAAGTTCTCTACATGGTCAGAGATACAAGAGAGAATGTTGAAATTGGAGTAGAAGAAAATATTTAGGATTGGGGTTGGGAAAAGCTTTCTGATTATTAATGTTATAATGCATTTTATTGAAGGAATCTGATGTTCCTAAGTCAGTAAGATCACACACCACAACTGTTAGAACAGTGGTCCTCAAAAGATGTTTCCTGGACCAGCAGCATCAGCATCACCTAGGAACTTGTTAGGAATGCAAATTATCAGACTCTACCTTAGACCTGCTAAACCGATCTCCAGGAGCGGTACTTAATATTCTGTTTTAATATGCCATCCAGGTAATTTTTATGTGGCTAAAGTTTGAGAGCCACAGTACAGGAAAACTTTAAGACTCTCATTACACATGTGGAGAATGTCTATGCCAAGTAAAGTCAGTTTATCAAAGTGGCCTATGAACAATCTGGGTCTGGTATAATCCCATCCACAGTTTCTTCTCTTCTTGCCAGGCTTCTTCCCACTTTTAAAAGATAATAGGTTTAATGGCTGTCATGCTTCCATCTCCTGAATAAAGAACAAGCTGAGAACCTGAACAAACAGCATGCATGCCTGGCACACTCTCCCTTCATTACACTTTCTGGGATCATGATTAACAGAGGAATTGTATAGAGCTTTTCAAGAGAGGAGCCCCTTCAAAGCTAATATTACAACTAACAGGGCCCTACTTCAAAGTAATATGCTGACCATAAGCCTAATCAATAAGCTCTGGGCATACTTGAAATAAAATTGAGCCTTGAAATATCCTGCTAAGATTACACACCTTTCTACTCTAAATGGGATTAAAAATTCTCCACGTCCTTGCCAGTGAAACCCATGCATTGTGCCACTGGAATAGCAATTTCTTTCAGGTAGAACTGTGTGCAGCACTTACCAGCTAATTTATCATGGTGCAGACATTTTTGTGTATGCTTCCATGTGTGTGCGTATGTGTGTGTGGTGTTCATACGTGAACATATGTGAATACACATTCTACCTAGGCATTCAATTTGATTTTGAGATTCTATCATAACAAAATTTGTATGCAGAAGAAGTAAAGTGATTGAAGTATACTTAAGAAGAAACTATTTTATATGTGTACATGTTATAAGTATTTTATTTTTGTGTATTATCTAGAGTGATGGCTCCAGAGGATGGTTCTAGAAAGGTATAGTGATATTATAACCTCATGAGGAAAGTAAAGGATTTTTGTCTTACTCACATGGTTTCAAATCTTGATTCTGCGACTTATTAGCTGCATGACTGAGGGTAAGTTTTTAAAATTCTATAAGCCTCAATTATGTAGTCTATACAATGAGGAAAATAGTATTTAACCTGAAGTTTTATAGTCAGCATTTAGTGAGATAATAATATTGGCTAACAAACTGAAATTAGAAGGTGCTAAATAATGAATGATATTAGGAAAACACATGGTCTTGCTTTCAGGGAGTAAATAATGTCCTTGCAGATATATGACAGACACATGTGAAGTATCAAACCACAATCCAAGAGATAAATGGCCAATTAGTTGAGCATGAAAGGATATGGTTGATGACATAATAAATGCCTTAAGGGATCATAGATTGGAGAGCAGAGAGAGCAGGAGTTATGGAGGATATTCAGATCAGGGGCAATTGGAGATGTGAACTGGTCCTTGACAGGAGGGAGAAAGAGCGAGAAAAGGTAAGCATATGATAACATGCAGAATAGACTTAGGAGATGGTAGATAGACCACATGGGCTGAAAGCTGGCTCTGGGGCCCTGGGTATCTGAAGAGAAGCCTAGAAAGGCAGGCTGGGATGGGCTGAATTGTACAGGCCTTTGAATGTCACGCTAATGCATCATATGGACAGCTGAAGGAGAATGTCTGTCCAATTCACTTTAATCTGTTCTAAACCCACGTAATTCAACAGATCGAGTTACCCCTTCTACCTATTCATCATGTTTTCAAAGTTATCTGGTGTGAGAGGGAGACAAGGGATGAGAGATAAGAGATAGGCACATCACCACACTGCTGATGTCCAGCCCTGGGGACCGCTTCCCTTCCACTGTCGTCCCTCAGCTCCACAGCTCACGCCTGTGGCTTCTTCAAGCTGCAGAACTCCGGTGGCAGTCCTTTTGCATTTTCCGTCCCCTTATTTTCCACATACTTTCCAGTTAGATTGCAAAAGTCTCCTCCTGGTCATCAAGGCCTCCTGCCACAGCTCTGATAATAAACTGATTAATATTTTTTTACGGTTCCCTAAACCAGTCCCCCCATATCAACTGTTGACTCTGAACTTCGGTTTTTGCATTTGTAACTCTTCTCGTTGGTAATTGCTCCCTAGAAACCTTTACTCATTACCTCTTTTCTACCTAAATTGTTTCATGATGAATCTTTTTACTTAATTGTATATATTGAATAAAAATAGTTTAGATTCCATTTTTGGTTATACTCGATGTTGTGTGCCATTTAGTGGTATAACTTATAGCATTTAAACTTATAACTACAGTTATTAAATGTAAGTTTTTTTTTTTTCCTTTTTGTCATGTCCGGCAACGGACCGCAACCCTCAGTGTCGCGCCCGTACCGGACCGGGACCAGCAACTATGTTGTGTGCCATTTAGTGGTATAACTTATAGCATTTAAACTTATAACTACAGTTATTAAATGTAAGTTTTTTTTTTTTTTTCCTTTTTGTCGTGTCCGGCAATGGACCGCAACCCTCAGTGTCGCGCCCGTACCAGACCGGGACCGGCAACGGGATCGCAACCCTCGGTGCTGCGCCTGCCCCTCGCTCAGCCAGTGAGCGGGAACTGGTCTGTATGTGGGATCCGAACCCTCGGCGGGAGCGCCGCCGCACTCCCAAGCGGCGCACTGTAGCAGTGCGCCACCAGGCTGGCCCCTAAATGTAAGTTTTGTGTCTTCTGTTTACCTTGTTTTACTTTTTTAAACATTTCCGGGTTTGCTTTATTGTTATGCCTTTCGTCGTATGAACAACATTTTTTCCATGTTATTTTATTGGTAAATTTTCTATATTAATACTATTACT
>NW_007727615.1:167742-171550 GCF_000696425.1 Galeopterus variegatus | reverse complement strand
GGCAACACTGAGGGTTGCGATCCGTTGCCGGACACGGAAAAAAGACAAAAGACAAAAAAAAAAAAAACCAAAACCATACTTTGTAAATATTTGCTAACAGTATACCGGTTATATAGATTATGACACATTCAAAGATGCAATATGCAACTGTTAAGACTGTATACAAAAATATATGCTGACATGGAAAAACATTTAAGTTAGAATACAAAGTGAAAAGAGAAGATAACCAAACAACATGATTTCAGTTTTCATTTAAACTAAATGCACATATATCAATATACTGAACACTCGCAAACATAACCACTAAAGCACATACCCAGAAAAAAATGTGAAAGCAAATAAATCAAAATGTTAATAGAATTTATATTTGAAGATGGTAGAGTTAGAGGTCATTTTTATTTTCTTCTTTGCATTTATTTATAGTGCATAATTTTGTATTATGAATATGTGTTTCTATAATAAACAAAACTAAAATAATGGAGTTTTAGAATATATACTAACTTACTGACCTCACATGACCCTGTGCCCCTGTGACATCCAGCCCGTCACCAGAGGTGACAGCATTGTTAAGAAGGTCTGACAGGAGGGAGCTGTGGGCTGGGGCTGGCTCTCTCATCTTCTTCCTCTGCTTGTAGAATCTCAAAGGGAACTCTGAGCAGGACACTTGGTCTCTGTTGCGGCATGGTGAAAGTGGAAGACAGTTGGGAGACCAGGCTTTGGCCTAGTGCTGTCACTGCCAACCTGAGAGGCCTGGGCCAGTCTTACACCTTCTCAGGCCACTATATTCACCTCTGAAAGGAGGAGGAAAAGCCAGAAGGGCCCTAGAGGCTGTGGTTGCCCTAATACTCTGCCAGTCTCTCAGTTCTAAAGAAAAACAATTTTTCTGCATGTAAATCAGGATAGAGGAGAAATCATTAGATCCAAAGAGGCCAGAGGGAAAGGGGGCTCTGGTGGAATCAGCTGAGCACCTGTGAAGAGCTGGTGAACAGTGAAGGACCCTTACCGGGATGAGGGGAGTGTCTCCCTGGCTATGGCCAGTAGCAGCTCCCACCTGGACCTCACCTTCAACACCCTGCAGGGAGCTGCTTCCCCCTGTCCCCTTAGCCCTGGAGCCAGACCTTCCACATTCCCCCCTCCTCCATCTCAGCTCCACATGAGATTCTGAGGTTTGGTGAAAGGTCACTGATCCTCCCCCATAAAGCTGCTAAAAATCATTAATCACCATAAGAACCCTTGCAATGACCAAATCTGGTTACAGACTTACAGTCCAAAGACGAGGAGAAAGTCTTAAACATTTCCATGCAGAAACAAGTTTTAGACAAGGGAAAGGAATGCCAGTACCAGACTTCCCATTTACAAAATAATTGAATTCAGACTACATTTAACATCTACGGAGCATGTATTAGTTATCTATTGCTGCATAACAAATTACCACAAACTCAGTGGCCTAAAACAACACACACTTATTATCTCACAGTTTCTGTGGTTCAGGAACCTGGGCACAATTTAGCTGTGTTCTCTGTTTCAGGGTCTCTCATGAGGCTGCAATCAAGGTGTCAGCCAGGGTTATAGCCTCATCTGAAGGCTCAAGTGGAGAAAAATCTGCTTCCTAACTCACTTATGTGGTTGTTTGCAAGATTCAGTTCCTTTTGGGCTATTAGGCTGAGAGCCTTGTTTCTCACTGACTGATGGTTGGAGGCCACCCTCAGTTTCTTGCTACATGGGCCTCCCCAACATGGCATAATGCTTCACCAAAACCAACAAGGGAAAGTGCCTGTCAGCAAGACAGAAGCTCCAATCTCCTGAAATCTAACCATGGAGGCGACATTCCCTCAATGTTAAGGTATTCTGTTGATTAGAAGCAAGTTACTCAAATGGAGGGGATCACACAGGCCATGAACACCAGAAGGCAGGGATTACTGGGGGCCATTTTAGAAGCTACTTCTCACAGACCAAGGAGGGATAAGGACTCCAATGTAGAGATCCTATACCTCCTCCCAAGATACCATTCCTCAGTCAGGACAAAAGATTGAGTTTCAAACATGAAATAATTTGAAGAGTATTCCACCAGTTTACTCTATTTGAGGAAAACACTCAATAATGTATTCTAAATAAATGAATATAAAATCAGAAGAGAGATCTCAAAATAAGAGAGCAAAACAATGGTTAGCAATGACCGCCATGATAAGATACACACCCCCAGGGCATACATGCATATATTTAAAGTTAATGATAGATGAAGTGACTGGGGGTTTGAATAAAAATATTAAGTGAGATTTCCTGAAGCAGAATTAACTTAACGTAAGAAAAATACAGTCTTCTCACCAGGCCACCCCCTGACATCTGCATCCAGCCCAGTGACGACCACCAAGCCACCATCGGAAGCACCTGGGGCTCCTGGGATGGGGGGGGCTAAGGGCCTCAATCACACCCCCTTGAAGTCTCTACCCAGACCAGCCACGACCGTGCCACAGCTGGAAGCCCCCTGGACTCCCCTGCCAGAATGAGGGAGGTGCCACAGGCCTCAACCACACCCTCTTCCTCCCTCCCTCTCCCACCCCATCACCTTCCCCTTTCCCCTCTCCCTCACCCCAGCTGCTCCACATCTTAGATTGTAAAAAAGTAATAATACAAAGGCTTAAATTTTGCTAGAAAAATTGAAAAGAAATACTGTTCATCTTGCTGAGGCAAATCTAGAGGACAGGGCATCTTTCTCTATAAGGAAAAGTCCAGTTATATTGTAATCAAATGGAAGAGAAAACATAAACTAAATGATGCTTGTTAGAAATGAAAAAAGTATATACTTGGACAATTAATAAAAATAAAAATTTCCGCACTAATGAGGTAAAGGGGAGGGACAAAAATGAACAGAAACTTCGTTAAGCCATTAGGAAGAAGATAGGATAAATGTTGTATTTAGAAAATAGTAAAATCAATAATAAGCATTATGTAATACAAAAAGATAACATTATCATAATTATACAAATTTCAACGAACTGAATCTCAAGAGGCAAATGTGGGATTAGGGCAAAAAATATATACATACATACATTTACAAGAATATCTTAATCAAGGAGAAAAATGTAAAATAAAGGTTTAGGTTAAGATACATCAGGTAAGTAACAGCAAAATAAAAGCAGCAGCGGTGGATCAAAAGCACTCAACAGACAAAACAAGGAAAATGCATAATAACATTGTGTAAAATAGCCTAAGACACACACTTTAGGATTCCCCTCCCTCCAAAAAACATAGAACCTCTAGGAGAAATTTGTTTAAAAATATGAGAACAGATTTATTCTATATTTTGATGATATAACAGCTAAACTAGACAGAAAGACAAAAAATAAGAGTGAAGAAACCTTAATCGTCAAGCTAAATTGAAAAGTCCTAATGAGTAATCTGTACCTAACAAACAGAGAATATAGTTTCTTTTATTATACCCATGAAAGTTTTACAAAATTCATTGAGTATCTGGGGCACAGAGAAAATACTGCATAATGTTTACAAGTTCAGATTGAACAGGCTATATGCTGTGATCATAGTAAAAATATAATTACATTAAAAGAGAGAAAAGACAAGCAAACCACCTTAACTGGTTAGAAACTGAGAAACTTTCTTCAGTACCTAGGATCAAAGTGAGGAATCAGTTCTGTAGTTGCACCTTTCATACTAGAGTGTTTGAGACACAGCTACATGTAGAGGAAAGTGTACAGCCTTAACTCCTTTACTAATAAAAAAAAAAAAAAAAAAAAAAACCAAAAAACCAAAAAAAATTGGGTTGGAAATTTTTTTCAGAAAATTATAAAAA
>NW_007727615.1:160097-167675 GCF_000696425.1 Galeopterus variegatus | reverse complement strand
CCTTTACTAAAAAAAAAAAAAAAAAAAAAAAAGACCAGAAAACCACAAATAATTGAGTTGGAAATTTTATTCAGAAAATTATAAAAAGAATAACAAAATTAAGCAAAAGCATGAGCATAAAAACACAGAACAAAAAATTTAAAAGTGGTAATTAATAAGAATAAAAGTTCAAATAAATTACATGAATATACAATTAGGAAGTATAAATAAATATAAAATAAGGAAGTATAAATAAAACAAAAAGCTGGTCCTTTCAAAGGACCAATTATAGGGATTATCCCCTGGGAAATTTGATCAAATTGAAAAGAAAGAAAAAAAGTACAATATTAACAGTAAGAAAGGAGATGTTGTACTAAACAGGTAGTAACATAAACTAGTTCCAGTGGATATAAGTCTAGAGCAATATGCTTAAAACATTTAGGGGAAATATGTGAGTTCCTAGGAAAAAGATAATTTTAAAATGGATGAAAACATTAATAAGGGACCAGTGAGCACAGGAAAAAAGCAGGAAAAGTAAATGATCATTTGGGACATAGTAGTACCCACAGGCAGCACCACCAGAGGCACCTTCACTGGCACAGGAAGCCTGGCTGGGGCTGGCAAAGGCACATGGGGCAAAGGTCCCAGTCCTCTTCCGGCAGCCCTATGGGTGTGAAATGGGTGTGATAGGATGGGGACTCACTGGACAGGGCAGGCTGCAGGGGCAGACCCAAAGCAGGGTGGTGGGGAAGGAAGCCAGGATGGGCAGGACTAGGGTAAGACGGACAGTCCAGGGCTGGACTGGCTGGGGCCAAGACTGACAGGGCTGAGACCTCGTGGGATGGTTGGCGGTTGGGGGAGACAAGCTGGGAGGGGGAGGGGCATGATGGCCATGACAGGCGGGGCAGGGAAAACTGTATCACTTTAAATTCTCAGTGTCCCAAAGTGGAATCATCGGGAATGACTATCTCATGCTCACCTATCCCCGATATTCCCAAGAGTTATCTAAAAGAGAGGACCATCTCAACATTTTTCCAACATATCTGATCTGGGGAGTAATAATAATTACACAGGAGTGGATGAATTAGCTGTGCACTAATCAGGTGCCAACTATATACCTGACAGCCTGGATGGCGGTCTGCAGGGAACAAGATCATAGAGTCCCCTGACAGAAGAGGACCCACAGAGCACGAGTGGGCATCACCTCACATCCACCGCTGCGTGCACTGTAGCCCGTCTTAAGCACACTTGCACCACCACCTACCACTACTGGAGGTTTGGATTTAAGCTTGAGGCCATAAAGATAGGTTTAGGGAACAGTAGGAGATATCAAAACACTTGCTCTTCCCAAATTCATTAACAAAACTCTGGACAGTGGCGATGAGGGCAGGGCAGGTCCCCTGGCCCTTCCCAGGTTCAGGGAAAAAAGAGAGGGGGATAAAGGAAAGGCCGAGAAGAGGAAGAATTTTGAGACAGTCGCCCACCCCCACGTGAGGTAAACAGAGAGACAGGAGACCAAATGGTGGACTAAGAAGCACAGTAAGTCCAAATGCCCTGAGAAAATGGTGGGTGTAGGGACAGGTGCGGGGGGAATTTATGGGGTGTCTCCCTTGGACAGGGTGTGGGATACAGAACCTAGGTCAAGCAGGGCTCTCTTTCTACCCTGGAGCGCAGGTCAGTCGTGAGTGGGTCATGCTGGATTGTCTGGTGAAGCATCAGGGGCAACAGCCCCGCCCGGTTTATCATAGCCGTGCGCACCTTGTGCTCCTGCTCAAAGAGGTCGTCCAGCTTGTGCAACTGTGAGAAGGGAACGTGAGAGGCAGATTCCAGGCTCCTAGCCCACCCCCAGCCCCACTCAGAATTGTAGCCTACCGCTCGCACACGCTCAAGGTCCACCTCAGCACGCCTCAGCTTCTCCCAGCAGTAGTGGCGGTTGCACAGACGTTTGGGGAGGCGACAGAAATCACCTGTCAACTCAAAGACATTGTGCACTAGTGGGCAACCGCACACTTCGTCATTTGTTACCTGTGGGGAAGAATTAAAGATGATGAGCTATGGAGGAAGGTAGCAAGGAGGGATGATCAGACAGGCATGATGAGCTCAACGGGAATGGAGGGCAGGAAAGAAAGGAATGCGGAGCAATCAGGCAGGGGTGAAGAGAGGAATTCAAAGAAGAGGGGACAAATGGGAGATGATCAAGCATGGAGGATGGAGGAAGGAGGTTGACCAAGCCGGGATGGAGGAATGAAGTGATCAGGCAGGAAGGACAGAAGAATAGAAAGAGATCAAGCAGGGAGGAGGCAAGGGCTGGAGGGGAGGTCAGAGCGGCAGAACAGGACGAATGGAAAGCGGTGAGGCAGGAGGAGGGAAGGATTGAGGGGGCATCCAACAGGGTGGAGCAGATGAGTGGGTTGTTGTTGCAGGGACGAGGTGAGGAATGAGGCGGGGAGGGTGGGAGGAATGGGGAGGGTAAACAGGAGGAAGAAAGGATCTTGGAGATGGCAGGCAGAAAGGAAATAATTGAGGGGCGGTGAGGCAGGGGAGTGATCAGAATGGAGGGAAGTCAGAAAGTGAGGAAGAGGGGGATTGAGGGCAACCATGTAGGGAGGAGGGGGAAAGTGGGGTGGTCAGGCAGGGAGTGGACAGGAATGGAGGACAGGTGCTTATGCAGTGAGGAGGGGTGGAATGGAAGGTGGGCAAGGAGGGAAAGAGACATGGGTGGGATCAAGCAAGGAGAGGATGAAGACAGAGCAGTCAGGGAGGGAGAAAGGTAAGAAGACAAGGTGATCAGGCAGCCAGGAAGGGTGCTCAGGAAGGGAAGAGGTGACATACAGGGGTTAGTCAGGAGATGTGGAAGGCAGGCAGTCCAGGAGGAGGGGAGGACTTGGGGGCAATGATGAGGCAGTGAGGAAGGGAGGAATGGAAGGCAGTCAGGCAGAGAAGAGGGAAGAAATGTATGAGGAATGGAGGACACCAGGCAGGGAGGAGAGCAGAAATGAGAGTCGGTCAGAGAGCAGGGAGGCACGGGGGCAGTCACACAGGGAGGACTGCAAGAATGGAGGGTCATGAGTAGGGAAAAAAGAGTCTCACCTTGGCATCCTGAGAATGCTCAGGGCACAGCACCTGGAGCCGTTTACAGTATGTCCTACTCTCTGGGTCATAGACATCACAGAAGAGTTGTGTTGCCCTGGAGACAGGTGGAAAGTGAGATGCTGGGGGTCAGAAAGAGGGAGGTTCTATCCCAAACCCTGTGCACACCCTGTTCCCAAACTCACCCATCCACTGCCTCTAACCACAGCCACTTCTGCCTCTGAGTCCACCCACATCCTGCCCCTGACCTTGCTTACCCTTGCTCCTGACCCTGTCCATATCATGTCTTTGGCTTGACTAGCACCCACACTCACCCCTCAGTGCTAGTAGGATACAGGGATCCAAAGGTTGATCGGCACTCATACTGGGAAGAAAGAGCACAAATGGGAGGAAATGTGGACATATGTTGCATACCCTCCCATGACAAAGCCCTAAACAGCACATCTGTCCCCTGTGGACCCTATGCTCCTGTCTTCCCAGCCAATGTGACCCCTCAACACTGGCTAATGTCCCAACCTTGGCTCTCATATGGGGAATGGAGGAAGAGCACAAGTGGGTGGAGCCATGGATGTGTGTTGCATTTCTTCCAACAAATACCCAGGCAACAAATCTGCTCCACCCCTCTCCCCTCCAAGGAACCCATCCATGCTCCACCCCACACAGCCCAAAACACCCTTGCCCTATCTTACCCCCAGCCAATGTCCCAACCTTGGCAAAGCAACGCTCCATGTGGCGCTGGGCGACACGCATACTGATGGGTTTCCCACAGGAGACACAGGAGATCTGCAGGTCTGTGTTGTTCTTGTCACCTTCGATGTTCTGCATGGGGTCAGTGAAGCAGTGCAGGGTGGGGACAGGCAGGGCAAGATCCCAGGTACCTTTCTGCTCCACCCACCATGCTCTCTCACCTCCTCACCCTTGCACACCGTCTGCTGCTTGCCACGCAGAATGATGGCCTCAAGTTCATGCAAACGGCACTCCATTTCCTTCAGGTAGGTGTGGGTGGCCTGCTGCTCACAGTGGATGCACTCAAGCATTTTCTTACCATGCTCATCAGCAACGCAAGGGCTATTTTGCCACTGCTTGATGCGCTGGGGCAGGATCTTACAGATGCGGCTACAAAGGGAGACAGCAATAAACAAAATATGTGTATGGGTGCATCAAAAGGGAAAAAAATAGAAGAGTGACTGAATGGTGAATATATAAGATACCGAATCGTGGAAGAGTGATGGATGGGTGGATGAGTGGACTGGTGGATGGAATGTGGATGGCTGGTTCAGTGGGTGAGTGGCTGTAAGGGTGAATGGATAGGTTAGTGGGTAAATAGACTTACATGTGGCACAGATCACACCCTACTTCACCTGTTGCCCCTTAACCTCCAGGTGCACTCACTCAGCTGCCAGCTTCATGCCACAGTCATCTGAGCAGTACTTGGAGCCTGGCCGGGCAGGATACACACAGCCAGGTCCCAGGCACTGCTGCAGTGAGGCTGGGTCCTTGCCATCTCTCTGCTCTGGGTGTTTCCCCTTGTGTGTGTGCTTGTGCTTCTGTTTTTCCTTCTGTGGGGCAACAGTAGGCAGGGCAGGGTCAGAAGAGTCAATGTCAGCCCCCAATTTCCATACTCCTGCCCTGCATTCCACCCCCAGCCTCTGTCTCCCATTCCACTATGTCATCTTCCACTCCACCTTTTTCTTCATGTGCTTCATATCCACTGCCTGCTTCTGTGGCTCAGGCGCAGGCTCCAGAAACCAGGGCTCCTCCGTGTCACTCATCCAGGGCTGCAGTCCAGAAAAATGCTGACAGAATCCCTGCAACCAAATTCTCAAAGTGGTCTTTGGACCCCCCCTGCCTCCTCTCACCTAACTGTTGACCTTCACTGTCTTCATTGTCCCCATCCTTCCACCCCGGCACCCTGCCACACACTCATCAGCCTTTGATTGCCCGAAGTCCCCTCTGCAAGAGTCCTGGTATAAGTTGCAGTCCCAAGGCAGGTCTTCTTCAGACAACAACTGGGTTGTAGGTTTGGCTGTTGTCTCAGGTGCCTCATTTACTGCCAGTGCCACCACTGCCATCTGCTACTTCTGGGCCAGCCTGGACTTCTGTGGTTGAGGCAGCTGTGAAGTGGGCAGTAGCCAGTAGGACCACAGCGAGGTCTCTCAGGGTGTTACAGGTAAGAGCTGAGGGGCAGACCCTTAGCACCAGCTCCACTCCTCATTTACCCTGAGTCCTAGACCCACCAGAGACCAGGAATTACAAGTAGGATTTCCATGCTGGTGGGACGAGGGCTCTGGGTCAGCTCTAAGTGAGTGGGGACAGGCCCACCCTGACCTAACACTCTTGGCCTTACGCTCTAGCCAACCTGGCCTGAGGCCACTGTATCTGCCTGGATACACTAAGCTCTGCATGCCTGGAAATGACTGGCACCACCTAGTCCTGCCTGCCCACCTTATCCAAACACACCTGGCTGGTCCACCTGTACATATCTGACTCCACACTGCCTACCTGGATGCATAAGCCCCTGCCTGAATGCCCAGAAAAGCTAGGCTCCACTCTTTCAGATTTGCTGAGCTCCACCTGCCCTGTCCCTCACTCCAAGACGCACCCACTTGCCCTGCACCATTGGCCCAGAGGAGCCCACCTCTGCTAGCCTGCCCAAACAACCTTGGTCCGCCCCTCAGACATGTTTGGCCCACTTGCTTGTCTCTCCCAGTCTATCTAGTCTCTCCAGGCTCTACCTGCCCAGACTTGCCCTCCTGGACACACTTGTTCTCACCTTACCCTCCCAGCCATGAGGGCCCCATACATGGTACCCGGGCACATGCAGCCCCACACCCCATCCCAAGCCCCACCAACTGCCCAGACTTTCTCAGCCCCACATGCCCCTCCCCGCTTCCTTCACATACCCAGTTCTGCTTATTATCCCAATATGCTGAGACACGCCAATCCCTGCCCCCTTCCCCACCTGCACATGCCAAACCTGGCCTTGCCTGCCCTGACCCATCCACCTAGAATAATTTGACAGTCGAGTATTCTGAAAAGTACTTCTACCTGTACCCACTAACACCACTTAAAATATATAAATATATAAATATAAATATATGTTTGTGTGCATATATATATATGCACACACACACACAGACAAATCACTACTCTCAGTGATTGAGAGAGCAAGCACACACATGGGAAGACTACACACGTCTGAACAAGACAATTATCAGTTGGAGAACTCATACTATCCTCAGCCTAGAGATGCACTATTAATAAAAACTGACCTGAACTTAGCTTCAAAGGAAGTCTAAACACATTCCAATGAATAAGCATGACACAGTGCACAAATAAGTTACATTAGAAATAATAAAAAGGTTTAACTTTTGTAAACTGAAAAGGCACATATAAATAACTCTTAGTAAAAGGAAAAATTCCTGAAACTAGAAAACACTTAGGACTTAACAATTACGAAAACAATACATACCCGACCTGTGGTCTTCGACGGAACTTTAAGATGAGGATACAAGGAAAGAAGAAAGTCGGCTGTTCCTGATCGTGGAGCAATTGACTTGGAGTATTTAATTCAAATTAGAGCAAATCTCCATCCTGACTCCAAAGACCACCATTATCAACCCTCAAATCCCCTTCAATGACCCTACACCACCCCTCCAATCACAAAACCCATGGTCTCTCATCAACACCCTCGCAAAATACCTTGGCGCGCGACAGACGTTAAACTGTGGAAATCCGTTACGAACCTCATAAAAGATGTCGTGGAAAATCTGTTAGAGCCACTTCCGGCTCTGGTAAAGACTCTAGCCCCGCCCCTTTCCGAATGTGTTGGGTTTGCGCCTGGTGCGGATGCCGTACCGCTCAAAGTTTGAGAACACATATAGCTATGTGTGAGCAGTTCTGCGGGATGCCACCAGGGGCCTACATGGATGCGCTTGTCTCCTCTGACGCCAGCGTCGTCACATGCTTCACATATTGGAGGTGGTTAATCATTGCATTATTGTATACAGCAGGAAAATTGCTCCCCTTATCATTTCCAATTATTTGGCATAATTTCATAATATTAGTATTTTACTATCCGCTATTCCTTTATTTACTTATTTATTTATGTATTTATTTTAATTATACGTATGTATGGGGCACAGAGTTGGCTATCGAGATTTCTGTACAGTATGTGATAATCAAATCAGTATAATTAGCATGTTTATCATTACAAATCATAATTACTCTTTGTGTCCCTTACCCAATTACTCCCTAAGCCCCCTCCCCGTTTCTCACCTCTGGTAACTATAGGTCTTTTCTCTCCTGAAACTTCAACATATTATTGTGGTCCCTTCCTTCCTTCTTCCCTCTCATCATCCTTCCTTCCTTCCTTCCCTCCCTCCTTCCTTCCTTCCTTCCTTCCTTCCTTCCTTCCTTCCTTCCCTCCCTCCCTCCCTTTCCTTTCCTTTCCTTTCCATTTTTTTTTTTTCTTTCTTTCTTTCTTTCTTCCTTCCTTCCTTCCTTCCT
>NW_007727615.1:138733-159827 GCF_000696425.1 Galeopterus variegatus | reverse complement strand
GGTCTTTAACTTCCTTCCTTCCTTCCTTCCTTCCTTCCTTCCTTCCTTCTTTCCTTCCTTCCTTCCTTCCTTTCTTTCTTTCTTTCTTCTTTCCTCTTTCTCTCTTTCTTTCTTTCCTCTCACTTATGAGTGAGGACATGGGGTATTTCTCTTTCTGTGCCTGGCTTATTTCACTTAACATAATTATCTTCTATTATTTTAATTATGAGTTAGCAATGATAAAAACAAAAAGAACATGTAAATTAATTTTTAAAAGTTGAGAAAGTAGAAAAAGATTTCTAGAAAAAGGCAGGAAAAATAGAAATCAGAATGCAAGAAGGTAGGAATAAGTTCATATTTGAAGTTCATACTTTAATACATAATCATTACTTTTAAAAAGTTGTTATAGACTAAACTCTCCAGTTAAAGATTGTCATTTTGGATGAAAATTAACAAATCCAGCCATATGCTGTTCATACCAAACCTAACAAATCATAAGGCACAGAAAAGTTCAAAATAATGGGATGGAAGAAAATTTGCCAGGCACATGCTAATCAAAATAAAGCAAGTTCAGTTATAATAATATTAAACTGAAAAGACTAAGACAAAAATTATTAATTGGGATTGAGAGGGTCATTCCATAATGATTTGACTCCCCATGAATATGTAAAAATTCCTATCTTATATACACCTAATAAAACGGTGTAACATAAATGTAAAGAAAAATATATTAGAACAAAAGGTAAAACAGGGAAAAAAAAGACTCTCATGGAAGATGACAACCATACTGCTCTGCTAATTCCCACTCACCCTTCAAGACTCAGCATTGGCGTCACCTTCTGGGAAGCTCTCTTTGCTTCCTTTACATTTGGGCGACTGGCCTCTCTTCTGAATGAATTTATTTACATAATTATAATAGCAAGGGCTATTTCTTTTATTTTAATCTTAAAATTGAGAAGAAAATGCGAGTGTTGCCTGAACCTCTCGCACTTGTTTTGTGTCTGTCTTCTTATTAGAAATGCAGGCAGGGACAATGTCTGTCTTGGTTACAGCCCAGTGCTCAGCTTACTGCCTGGCACACAGAGGTGTCCAGTGATTAAAGGAATACATCAGGGACCCTGACCCTAGAGTTACTTTTAACTAACGATTGACAAAGAAAAGCAAAGTTTAAAAAATGTTAAGATCTTTCTGTTAAGAAGCTGTTTTCCTTAATTCAAGCCTGGCATCTAATGACAGTGTCCCCAGCTAAATCTAAATCTAAATTTATACAGCTTGTATCAAACTCAGCTTAGGGATTAGAGCTGCAGGTGAGAAATCCACACTGAACTCAGAAGTACTCTGTCAGCTCTAGTGAAAGTTTTGACCTCTCTGGCTGTGAAAGTTGATAAGCACCATGTGTTTTAACTTTCCTTTGAATTATTTCTCATCACTCTGGCCCTCTCAGGTGTATCATCAACAGCTTTTTGCTCCTCTTCACCTCTGACTTCTCCAGGGTCTCCTTCACTACTTCTCCAATGTTTCCTGTTTCTTTATGGCTCTTTTTCTTTCATTCCCAATTCAACAGCCCTAGTGCAGGTTTCCCATATTTTATATCGTAATCAAATCCCACCCTTGAGACGTGGCCGGCCAATCTAGTCTGCCTCCAGGGTTGTCTTTCCAAAGGGCCACCAATTAAGAAATATGTCCCTATCCTCCTTGGGAATCTTCCATGGATTTCCAGGATGTTAAGGATCAGATCTCCACTCTCTGACATGTCTTCAAGTTCTCTGTGCCAGGACCCCACTTCCCTGTGCCAGACAAATCCTGCTTCCAGGCTCTCCGGGTGTCAAACACTCAGGGAGTCCTGGAGATTCACTCTCTTGTCAATCCAGCACGGGCTTCTACGTTTGGGGTCTTTGCTCAGGCTTCTCCTTTTCCTAATTTACACTCATGCTTCTAGACTCAGCTTTGGCATCACCATCTGAGAAACTCCCTGTACTTGCTTTACAATTGGATGACCTGCCTTGCTTCAGAATGCATTTGTGAGCATACAAATAGTAGTAGTGAGGAGTGTTCCTTTTATTTTAATGTTGGAATTATAAAGGTTGGAGGAGTGTTGCTCAAACCTCTCACATCTGTTTGTGTTGTCTATTTTTGGCCATGAACATTCTGCTTATCTTGCAAGACTCAGCTCATATGCCTGCCCCACTGGAAGCCTTCTCCAGACCCCTTGCTCCTCCTTCTTCAGTTTTCCCACAGCATTTCTGTCCTTCTGCTCTGTGTCGCTGAGAGTTTTGTAGGTTTCTCTCCTCCACCAGACAGTTAAAGCAAAGCTGGAGTGCGAATGCCCTTACTCCCAGCCCAGTACTTCTACAACAGTTGCTGGGGATTGCTGACTTTTGGTTTCTTCTGACTGCCCAGATATACTAGATTTAAGTGATTGGTGAGCAGAGCAGCATGTCCTTACAGGCAAATATTACATTGGCCATCCAGATTGGGTGGAACAAGAATATGAACAATTCCAGGAGCAGACACTCTAAATTTAACCTTTCTCCATAGACTATTTCTGTACTTATGATTTTGATTTTTATAATGTCTGATATATTAATATTTTCTTTTATGGATCATGCTTTGAGTGTCATAGATAAAACTTTGTGTAATGTAAGGTCACAAAGATTTTCTCCTATGCTTACTTCTAGAAGTTTTATAATTTTATATTTTACCTATAGGTCTGTAATGTTTGAATTAATTTTTGTATAAACTGTGAGGTGTAGGATGAGGTTTGTCACTCTTTTTTTGTGTACAAATATTTTGTTGTTCAAGCATCATTTATTGAAAATAAAATTCTTTCCCCAATTAAATGACTTTGCACTTTATTCAAAAATAGTTTGACTAGAGAAGGATTCTGGGAAGATGACAGAGTAAGAAGCACCAGTAATCTCTTTCCCCATCTAGATAACAGTTGCACTGGCATAATCTATCTGATGAACCTGTTTTGGAACTCTGGAGTCTATTGAGTGTTTGTAACTTCCAGGGGGTAGGTCTGGATGGTAAATTTCAGTTGATTTCAGTCCATTTAAGCTCTTAGTGGCTGGGGGGTTAGCTCAGTTGGTTACAGCACAGCCTTATAACACCAAGGTCACAGATTCAGATCTCTGTACCAGCCAGCTCCCTGCCCACCCCCCCAAACAACAACAACAAAACACAGTCGTAGCTACCCATCCCCTCCCCTCAGCCCCATGGCAGGCAGCTGTACAGATATTCCTGAATATCTGTAGCACACAGCCACAGTGGGTTAAAAGGACCCTGTCTTGTCCTCCAGTATCAGGGGCCTGTGCGCCAAGATTGCTGATAACTGGTTCTGATCACAGATGTGCAGAAAATGCGGCAGCAACATTGTTCTTGCAACTCCCACCACTGTTAAAAGCCCTCCACCCCACCCCACCTCTTGCCCCTCATTCCCAGCTAAACTAACTTACAGGGGACTTTTTCCCCTCTTCATTTTTCTCTTTCTCCCTTCTTAGGAGCCAGACATTGAAGGCTAGGACATTCAAAAGTAACCACACACACAGGGGAAATTAGTAAGTCAACACGCAGAGGAAGACGCAGCCTCAGTAAAGACCTGAGAAGACTGAGTTTACACCTCAGGCTAATCCTCAGCACGGAGACAGCCTACAACAATCAAAAAAACAAAAACAAAAAACAGCAAACCTGGGGTAAGGAAGAAGAATCTAATATACAAGGGTACTTCAAAAAGTTCATGGAAAGATCTGTATAATCTTTTTTTCATTGAAACACAATTTATTGTTGTACCATAGTGTAAATAAAGCTGTCACAAAAACAATAATAATAATTGAATGTATGTAATTGTGGGGTACGGCATTGAATATCAATACCTGTGTGCAATATATGATGCTCAAATCAGGCTAATTAGCATATCCAACATTACACAATGTAATCATTTTTTGTGACCCTTTACCAGTTTCTTGCTATCAATTTTGGTTACTAATTGTTTTTCTTATTCCATTGAATTGTTTCTCTGTGTTTTCTTGAAGTTCACTGAGCATTCTTAAAAATAATTATTTTGAATTATTTGTCAAGCAGTTTCTCCATTTCTTTGGGGTCAGCTACTGAGAAATAATTGTGTGCTTTTGATGGTGTGATGTCTCCCTGATTTTTCATGTTTCCTGTTGCCATATGTTGATATCTGCACATTTGGTGGAACAGTCACCTGTTGCAGACTTTATGGGCTGGTTTTGGTGTGAAAAAAAACCTTCCCCTGCAGAGAGTTGCAAGGACACTTGCTGGCTGGTGTGCAGCAGTTCTGGTACCAGTGAGGGTGCCAAGTGTGTAGTCTCTGTGCAGCTATGTCAGCTGAGGTTGGAGCTGATGGAAATTGCAGGGATTCTCAGCAGCCAATGCTGTGGATGTCCACAGTGGCAGTGATAGTCATTGGGGTCCTTCATGAAAATGGCTGCTAAAGTCTTCCCAACCTCATTTTCTACCACTGGGGAGGTTGTGGATGAGAGGATCCTTCTTGGCACTTGGTTTGACTTGTGGCCTTGCTTGCAATTGTGGTGGCACCTGTGTCTGATAAGTGGCACCTGTGGAATGGCCATAGAGCTGAGGCTTGAAGCACAGGCATGCAGGGAGGGACTACAGCACTGAGATCCAGGGTGGAATGGCACTGGTTTCTAGGGTGCAGGCATCTCTGCTGCCACCTTGGTAATAAAATACAAGGTACTGATGTTTGTGAAGCAGCTAAGGAAGCCAAGAATGGGAGCACAGGCATGCGCAGAGTTAGAGTGGCTCCAGAGCCAGAGCAGAGTCTAGCTAGCTGTTTGGCAGCTGAGCCAATGCCCAGAGCACAGGCAATGAGAGCTTGTCTCCAGGGCCTGGAGTGCAGACTAGCTCACTATGGCAATAGCTCTGGTGTCCAAGATGTGGGTGTGCCTGGTGCAACCATCAAGCCCAGATCTGGAGTGTGGGCACTCATGGAGCCACTGTGATTCCAGGGTTAGGCAATGTTCAGGGTTGGGAGAGGTGGCAGCTCCTTTCCTAAAGTGACTCAACTGTGGCTGCTTATTTGGGGGAGAGGGTGAGAGGTGCACAGACACTTCTCCCTCTCTGGGGTTTCTTGGTAGGAATGGCTATTGGTTACCTCAGTGGCAAGAGATGCTGATGTCCTCTGCAGGGGAGGCCACTGGGGACCACAATGGTTCCCATCACGTGGCTGATACCAATAGCCTCCACCTTTCTTCTTTGCTCCTAGTGATCTCCTGGTGTCTCAGGTATGCCAATCTCAACAGCAATCCTTTCTATATGGATTATTCTGTGATTTTTGCTCCACTGTGTTGCTTCAGATTTTTAAATGGGTGTTTGAGCCCTCTCTGGGTTATTTTGATTTGTGAAGAGCTGTCTATATTTGGTTTTTGGAGGGAATGCAGGCGGGTATTTCCTATTCCACCATGTTGGTGACATCATCTCCAACTGTTGTTGTTGATTGCGTTTTTTTCCCTGTATATCAGTCTTACTTTCTTATTTCTTTGCACATCTCATAATTTTTTAAAATTTGGGCATTTCAAATAATATAATGTGATGAACCTGGACACTCAGCCAAGCAATTTACAACTCTACCTTAGCCTTTACTTTTTGTTTATGCAGAGCTTCAAGATCAATTACAGGTGAGAAGCTTAGCACCCTCTCAGGTCTTTTCTTAGCATGTGCACAGCCATATAAATGCACATGGTCTTCTTGATTTCCAGGGATATGTTAGATCCTTTCAAATTCCCTATAGACATCTCATTCCTCAGCTTTCCTTTAAGATTTTTGGTTAGTGTATTGTTTCCCTCAACTGTTATCCATTGCCTCAGGCAGTGGAATGTTAAAACATTTGATAAATGGCTCCCAGGAAGAGAACTTAAGCATTGGGTGAGTTCAACTGACGTCAGATAAAGAAAACCCTTTTGAGTGTGTTTTTCCATGGAACTATAAGTCAAATAATGACTCTTCCTCAAGAATGAGGCTTTGAAAGACTTACATCTCTACTTTGTTCCCTCCAGTACCAGGAATGCTGGCTGTTATTTTTTTAATTTTTTAAATTTATACATATTTATCGGGTGCAGAATTGACTATCAGTATTTGTGTACAGTATGTGAGGATCAAATCAATGTTATTAGCATGTTCATCATTACAATTCATAATTGCTTTTTGTGTCCCTTGCCCAATTACTCCCTATTCCCTCTCACCCTCCCCCTTTCCCAGCTCTAGTAACTATAGGTCTGTTCTCTTCTTCTGAAAGTTCAACATTTTATCTAGTCTTTCTTTCTTTCTCAGCTCCCACTTATGAGTGAGGACATGCAGTATTTCTCTTTCTGTGTCTGGCTTATTTCACTTAACATAATTTTCTCCAAGCTCATACATGTTGCTGCAAATGGCAGAATTTCATTCTTTTTTGTGGCTGAGTCATATTCCATTGTGTATATATACCACATTTGTCTTATCCAGTCTTCCGTCAATAGACATTTAGGTTTGTTTCGTATCTTGGGCTGTTATTTTTTGAGTCTGCTACTGAGCTGGGGAGCAAGGGGTACGAGTAGGGTAAATTAAAATACCACAGAGCTCACCATTCTTACTGAGATTCAGCAGATTTTCTTCACTAAATGCTTCCCAGGTAGCCTTTGTTTAATTTCCAGAGTTCTGAAAAGTTAATTTTGACAATATTCACCAGTTTTTTCATTGCTCTTATGAAGGGCTGAACTTTCAGAGGCACTTACTCCTTCATTTTTCCTAATGTCACTCCCTTTTACTCTTTCCAATATCTTTAGGATCTGCCTTGATTTCATCTCTGTCATTTTTAATATTAGTGACTAATGTGGTCTCTCTTTTTATTTTCCTGAGCAGTCTCACTAGAGCTTTCAGTTTCAATAATCTTAAAGAACCAGCTTTTGGTTTCATTAATTTTCTCTATTGGTTTTCTAGTTTTTATCTCATTGATTTCTTCTCTGATCTTTATTATTTTCCTTCTTCTGCTTACTTTAGGTTTAATGTGCTGTTATTGCTTTAGTTTCTTTAAAAGGAAGCTGAAATCATTGCCTTAAGAGCTCTGGATACTTTCTTTCTTTCTTTTTTTTTTCTTTTTGTCTTTTTTCGTGACCGGCAACGGATCGCAACCCTCAGTGTCGCGCCCGTACCGGGCCGGGACCGGCAACGGGATCGCAACCCTCGGTGTTGCTCCCGCACCTCGCTCAGCCAGTGAGCGGCCGGTCTGTATGTGGGATCCGAACCCTCGGCGGGAGCGCCGCCGCGCTTCCCAAGCGGCGCACTGTAGCAGTGCACCACCGGGCCGGCCCATCTGGATACTTTCTAATATGAGCTTTCTGTGCTTCTTTATCTGTAAGTGCTTTATCTGTAAGTGCTTCTTTAGCTGCATGCCCCAAATTTTGATATGCTATGCTTTCATTTATGTCAAAATGCCTTCTAATTCCAATTTTTATTTCTCCCTTGATCCATGGATTTTTTAGAATTATGTTACCTCATTTCCAAACATTTGGGTGTTTTTAAGAGATTTTTATGTTATTGATTGTGTAATTTAATTCAGTTGTGGTCATAAAACATACTTTGTATAATTTGAATACTTTTACATTTATCTGTTTGGTTTCATGGCCCTGAATATGATCTATCTGGTAAATGGGTTACATGTGCTTTTATAAAGAAAGTGTATTCTGCTGCTGATTAGAGTGTTCTGTAAATGTCAATGAAGGAAAATTGGTTGATAGTCCCAGTCTTCTGTATTCTTACTTATTTTCTGTCTACTTATTCTATTGATTATTAAGAGGGGGGTGTTGAAATATTCAACTGTAATTGTGGATTTATCTATTTCTACTTGCAGTTCTATCAGGTTTTGCTTGACATATTTTGAAACTCTGTTATTAGGTCCCTACATATTTTGAAACTCTGTTATTAGGTCCCTAAGTGTTCAGGATTGTTATGCCCTTTTGATGAATTGACCCCTTTATTTATTACAGAAAGACCCTGTCAAGAGAAAAAAAATAACGTCACTCAAATAATGTTTAAAGATTTTGTTCCACTGATGTGCATCAGTGAAAAACTTAAGAATAAGAAGCTTCCCAAGCTGAAGCAGTATTAGTTTATATAGGGCAAGAAGGACAGAAGGGTATGTGACTCTGGTCCGTCTCAGGTTGCAATTCTCCTTATTTGTAACTGCTGATAACTTGCGGTTAGAAACCATTGAGGATTGTTCTAGGTTTTCATAACTTTTGCTTAGAATCATTGGTGCAATCTCATGCCTACAGCTTTCAGAAGAGTTCTTTGAGCGCTATTTTTGTAATCCTTGTGGTTTTTCAAGGTTCAAAGAAGGAATAGATAGGAAGAAAAGTGGGTTGGGGGAAGAAGAAAAAAAGGAAAGGATGCAAAGATTGAAATTTTAAAAAACTGAGGTCTGTTTTAATTCTTTTACAACCCTTCCTCTTGGGCAAAATGAACTCCTTTCTTCACTGGCCAAATCTATTGGGAGAGAAAACAAAAAGTACAGGGATGTATAAGGCTCAATAATTAAGTTAAGAAGTTCTCCATAATGAGTTGGAGAGGCAGTTTGTTTTTTGGTCTTTTGTTCCTTAATCGCAGCTTGGAGCATCCGTTTGGACAGGACAGTACTAATGGTCTCAATTAGACATGATAGAATGTGTTTGTTTAGGAATGCTCATATTAGGAACAAAACAAAAAGCTTCCTAGCCCTTGGAGAAATGTGCATCTTCAGGATGGTATCCCTGTCCAGAATATTCAGGAAAACACGTCCCATCCCCAACCACCTGATGACAACTCATAAGTCCCAGAAATCAGAACTGTGTTGCTTACTTAATAAATGTTTTGCTTAGCTTCACAGATGTTTTGGTGTTGATTCACCAAAAAGACATCAGAAAGGTTGGGGGGATCTATACATCAGTCATCAATGATAACTACACATATGTCTCCCTGAAATGCCAGGATAATCTATAGTGTCAGTCAATGATGAACACCAGCCTTCTGGAGTTCCTACATTTCTTGAGTGGGTTTGTCAATATTTCTGGTGACATCGTTGACGGCTTGAGTGACTTCACAAATGAAAGCGCGGGAAACTCAGACATTATATAGAACTTCGGTAGTCTACAGGGATGCTCCCCCAATGGATAAATGCAGCATAAAACATTTCTCTGGCAATGGAGATCCCATTTAGATTGATTCCAAGTCTTTTAGCTTTTTCACACAGTCCCTTTTCATCACCTACTAAGAATGGGCATTTTGCAGAGGGGGGTGGTGCTTGCCCTCAATCATGGATTGTCCTTCTGGTTTGGGAAACAGTATTTAACTCCTGATCTATAAACTGTTCAAACTCAGTCCAATTGTATAGTAAGAAAGGGGAAAGATATGGTCAAGACAGCATGACCCCATCCAATTTGCTGGCAAAAATCAATAATCATTGGACCCCAAAACAAAATATGAATTCCTAGGGGGTTCTCCAGGGTGAAGAAAGCACTCATATCTTTATCATTGTACCTTGCCTGGGTGAAAATGCAGTTGAGGCTAGACCAATGACATCCACCCCCTTCAGCCTTTCCAGAAAAGCGAGTTCCACCTCTTGAGAGTAGTTTGCTAACCTTGGAGATTTGTCAGAGACCCAGTTTTGGTCGGACCATGCCCCAAGCAACAGTAGTTATGGTAGAGAGATTTCTCTCAGGGTAGAGAATGGGTATTTGTAAAGGGACAATGGAACTGAAGGGGAAAAGTGAGCAAAAGCAAAAATCATAGGTGACATTAGCTTCACAATCCAAAGTCTAAACAAAAAAAATTCCAAGGAGTTTGGATTTTGAGGAAAGAAGAAGGGAGAAAGGTGGGAGAAAGGGAAGAATAGGGAGAGGTCATATAAAGAACAGAGCAAGGATAGAAGGCGTTTTTTACTCTCAGCACTTGGAGGTAATTCTACAGAGATTTACAAATTCAGGAATTAGAAGGTAAAGAATAAAAAACAAGGCCAGGAAGAAAAGATAGATAGTAAAGATTAGACAGGGATCTTGTTCCATCATCTTGAGCAGAAGCTGTCCACTATCCAAGGTCATCTGCTTGTTCCAATGTTCTTGGGAAAGCTGTCTCCTTCATACCATCATCTGCCTCAGAAGTGTCTCAAGAATCTCTCAATTTCTGGTTAAAGTAGAAATCAGTCAGAGGTCAATATATCTTTATCTAGGAAACATGGGCCCAATGGTCTATTTCTTGTTATTTGGCTGTGGTAAGAAGGAACTGGTAGAGGCCCTTCCAGTGGAGCTCCAGAGCAGTTTTTTACTGGTGCCTCATCCAGGAGATTAAGTCTCCTAAGTCATGCCGAGGCTCAGAAGGTGGCTCCTTTGGAAAGGCAGTTTGAACCTGTTGATGAAGAGTCTGAGTATATTCCATTAGTCTTTTACAGTATTAAGTCATATCTGCTTGCAACAAAGTGCAGTCTAAAATAAGGGTTGTAATGCCCAGTTTCATTGGTCTGGTTGTAACAAGTTCATAAGATGACAATCTACATTTACCAGGAGAAGACCAGATGGCTAGTTAAGCCAAATGGAGAACCTTAAGCCAAGGTAATTGTAAGTCTTCGGAAAGTTTAGCAAGTTTTAATTTTAAAGTACCTCTTCCTTTTTTCTGAGAATTGGGGATGGTAAAGAAAGTATAATTTTTGACTTACAGGAAGCACCTTGCAAAGCTCCTTAATTAAGGTCCCAGTAAACTGAGTAGCTCTGCCAGTAGAGAGATAAATATTCCCAAGTAGGAAAGACAAAATCTACTGTTTTTAGCCACAGTAAGAGCCACTGCTTTTCAACAAAGGAAAGTTTTTGGCCATCCAAAGAAAAGGCAGAAAACAGTAAGTATATATTCAAATCCTCATGATGTACAGAGTTATATAAAGTCCATTTGTAAATGTTCAAAGAGTTCCTCAGACTGTACTTCCTGTCCATGTCCCATCTTTAGTTTTTGGGGGGTTGTGAGTCTGGCAGATGGAATGCTCACTCGAGACCTCCTCTACTACCTGATTAAAGTTTCTCCACCAATGCTGTCCCAGTATAGTTTTAAGTTTTCTTTACTGTGATGGGTCATAGTGCTCAAATTTTTATTAGGTTCTACTCCAGAGACTCTGGACAAATCAATCAACTGTCTTGGTGTCTTCACAACCCATCCAAGTGGAGAGAACATCCAACTTTTCCCTAACATCTTTTTTTAGAATCTGGTACTTGTGACTGCACTTCGCCCAAGATTCCATAGAAGTAATCTGGAATAACAAAGTCATGTTTAATTTATTGAACTAACTGAATTTGGGTGAGAGAAATTTCATGGGGAAGAACAAAACATCTAGAAAAGCTCAAATTTGCTCACTATATTAATGAGAGTACCAGCAGCAATTAGGAAATCCTGTTGTTGCCATACCATGTGGAAATCACAAACCGCACCAAAGGGATATCTGCAGTATGTGTATTTGTCATCCCTTGCTAACTTCCAGGCTTACGTCAAGCCTATAAGTTCAATTAGTTTTGCTGACTTGACTCCAGGAAAGGGATTGAATTTGATAAGATCTCAGGAAGTGGTGACAGCGTGCCCAGCCTGAATATATCCTTGTTCAGTCTTAGATATGACCCATCTACAAAGGATTCTAAGTCTGGATCTTATAGATCAAGGAGATTAGATAGAGGCACGCAAAGTTCTTTGGTTAAAGTTAAATGATCATGATGTTCTCCTACCTCTGGCAGAGGGAGTAAGATAGCTAGATTAAGAGCTATGACACCTATGTATGGTAATATGAGCTGGGAATAGAAGCAGCAATTCATAGTAAGTGAGGCCAATTTAAAATGTGGGGAAATGTACCAGCCAGCCACACACACACAAAAAAAAAGATTGAAAATATTTAAACACACATTTCACCAAAGAAAATATAGAGAGGGTAAATAAGCACATGCAAAGATGCTCAACATCATTAGTCATTAGGGAAATGCAAATTAAAACCACAACGCAATCATACTACACACCTATTAGAATGACTAAAATTAAAAAGACCAATCGTAACAAGTGTTGGCGTGGATGTAGAGGAGCTGGAATTCTCTTACACTGCTGGTGGGAATGTAAAATGATACAAGCGCTTTGGAAAACAGTTTGACAATTTCTTAAAAAGTTTAAAATATGCCAACCATTCCACTCCTAAGTATTTAACCAAAGGAAATGAAATATGTATATCCATCCAAACATATGTACGCAGATGTTCATAGCAGTTTTATTTGGAACAGCCAAAACCTGGAAAGAACCAAAATGCCCATCAACGGGTGAATGGATAAAAAAGTTCTAGTATATCCATACAATGGAACATTACCCAACAATGGAAAGGAATGGATTATTGATATACACAACTTCAATGAATCTTAAAATAATTATGCTAAGTGAAAGAAGCCAGACCCAAAAGACTACATACTGTATGATTCCATTTATACACATTTCTAGAAAACACAAACTAATCCATAGTGACAGAAAACAAAATAGGAGTTGCCTGAATATAAGGACATAGGAGGGATTACAGGGGGGTATGAGGAAACTTTTTAGGATGATGGATATGTTCCTATTTTTACTGTTATCATGGTTCCACAGGCATACACATATGAAAAACCTTATCAAATGTGTTTTAAATATGTGAAGTTTATTGTGTGTTCACTATACCTATAAAAGGATATAGAAGTAGAAATATATTAACTCTATGGGGATGATAGGCCCCATAAGGGAAACCACACCAATACACAACATAATTAAATTGTAGAAACAACTGATGAGAAAGGAAATCTTTAAAGAATCCAAAGCAAAAAGACACATTACCTACAGAGAAACATAGATAAGAAAAACAGCAGAAACAATGCAAGCCAGAGGACAATGGAGTGCCATCTTTAAAGTATTGAAGAAAATAAAACTCTCAACCTAGCATTCTATACCCCACAAAAAATATCTGTCATAAATTAAGATGACCCGAATTACAAGAAATATTAAGTGAAGCCAGAAGGCAAAAGGAAAACATTAAATGAAAATGTTAAATACGTGGGTGTCATAGTCAGCTCAGGCTGCTATAACAAAATGCCACAGGCTGGGTGGCTTAAACAACAAACATTTATTTCTCACAGTTCTGGAGGCTGGGAAGTCCAAGATCACGGCACTAGCAGATTTGGTGTCTGGCTAGGTCTCTCTTCCTCGTTTGTAGATGGCTGCCTTCTTGCTGTATTTTTACATGGTGGAGAGGGAGAGGAGAATAGGGAAAGGAAAAGGGAGAGGGAAGTTCTCTTATTATAAGGGTGCTAATCCCACCATGAGGGCTCCACTCTCATGACTTAATTACCTCCCAAAGGCCCCATCTCCAAGTACCGTCACATTAAGGGTTAATGCTTCAACATATGAATGGGGAGTGGAGAGACACAATTCGGTTCATAGCTGTGGATAAATATAAAAGATATATTTATCATTTTAAAAATCTTTTCAAAATAATTGAATACTTAAATGGTAACAATGTTCTACACAAAAATTACACTCCTGGGTTAAAAATCTTATCTATAAGTCTCCTGTCTCAGATTCAATAAGCAACACATGAATGTAGAAATGAAGAGTTATCAGCCTGTAAAACGATCAGCCTGTAAAATGGACTGTGTATGTGAGCTTGATGCCACAAGTTACCTACAAAATTGTATTTAAAAATCCAGTTTATTACCAAATCTAATGTTAAGTATATGTCTTCTTTCCCCATGAAGCTTGCTTTTTTTCTCATATGTTCTCAATAAAACATTTATGCTCATACGTGCTTCGTGGAGCACTGAAGACTCCATTGCTCTGAAAATTAAATTCCAATCTAACCACACCTCTAGGGAGATATAATTTGTGCATTAATTTCAAGCTTATGGAAAAGTAACAAGAATAGTATATAAGAATACAATATATCCTTTACGTAGATTCACCAATGGTTTACATTTTGTCCTAGTTGCTTATATATGTGTGATTTTATTCTGAAGCATGAGAATAAGATATTGTTCCCTTTTATTCATAAATATTTGAGTGTGTATCTCCTTTTAATAAGAATACTCTCTTAAGATAAACACAGTAAAATCCTCAAAATCAGGAAATTTAACATTGAAACAACACTATTATTTAATCCATATTCCATAGTCCAATTCTGCAATTGTCCCAAATTGTCCTTTATACCTATTTTTTTTCATACCATTAAACTAGGCTTATTGTTAAACACTCAATGCCATAAAAATGAGCAAGAAGAAAATTAAGTCCATAGAGAGCTATTGCAGAAAATGAGGAAATGAAATTCCATACATAACAACTAAGGGAAATTCCTCTTTAATAACAACAAAGCAGAAGAAAATGCTCAATCAACACCTCAAACAGAATAAACCATGGCTTTCTAGTCATCATGGGAAAGTTCCTAACTATGAGTCAAAATCCAGAGACAATAAGAGATTGATATATATATAACTACATTAAAAGTTCTAATGTACATGGAGAAATGCACTATAAACAAAGTCAAAAGACAACTGACAAACTGGGAGAAAATACTTGCAACATACAGTCAGCTCTCCATATCCATGGGTTCCACATCCACAGATTCAACTAACTGTGGATCAAAAATATTCAAAAAAACAATAAAAAATAAAAATATAAAAATAAAGAATAACAATACAACAATAAAAATAATACAGATAAATACAGTATAACTATTTGCATTGCATGTACAGTGTATTAGGTATTATAAGTAATCTAGAGCTGATTTAAAGTATACTGGAGGATGTGCATAGATTATATTCAAACACTACATCATTTTATATTGGGGACTTGAGCATCTGTGGATTTTGGTATCCATGGATGTCCTGGAACCTGTCTCCCACAGATACTGAGGGACAACTGTATATTTCAGACAAGTGATAATCTCTAATACATAAAGCAGGGGTAAGCAAACTTTTTCTATAAAGGGTCTGCTATGATCTGAATGTCCCCCCAAATTCACGCTTTGAAACTTAATACCCTTTGTGGTGGTATTAAGAGGTGGGACCTTTTGGGAAATGACTAAGTAATGGATTAGTGCCTTATAAAAGGGCTGGAGGGAAATAGCTTAGGTCTTTTACTGCCCTTCCATCCTCCACCATATGAGGACACAGCAACAAGGTGCCATCTTGGAAGCATGACTTCTGCCCATGGACAGCTTCCTTCTGCTTCACAGAGAGGAGATTTCCATCTAGCCCCACCAACACAGCAACGAGAAGTCTGCCATGCCCTTTCCAGTGAGAGCTGGTTCTAAGACGGGGTGAGAGATAGGGAGTGACCTCTTTCTTAGGTGCTTTACCTCTGCACTAAGGATAATGGCTATTCCTTCAACTCCTTATATCTGCTATTCTTCTTCTTCTTCTTCTTCTTCTTCTTCTTCTTCTTCTTCCTCCTCCTCCTCCTCCTCCTCCTCCTCCTCCTCCTCCTTCTTCTTCTTCTTCTTCCTTTTTTTGGAGTTCTCTTTACCTCTTACTAGCCAATAGCCAATACCCCATTACTCCAACCCCATGCAGAGTTAGCTCCCAATAAACAATATTTCCATTTTCCATTGTCTTCTAAGCACTCCAGCTGAGGGGTGACAACCCCTTGTAGGCACAAACTGAGTTTTTGTATATTTCAGTGCACAGCTGGGGCAACCTACATAGCCCTCCCTCTTTTGACAAAGATGAAAAACTCAAACTCACCTTCCCCATGCCCTTCTTGGACACTGAAAATCAGGTCCCCTAATAATTGACCAACTCAGGAATGTTGATCTTCAGTCACCTCGGGTCCCAAATCCCTGGGACCACGCCCCTGATTCCTCTGGCTGCCAGTCATTGACAAGCAGAAGCTGCCATAGCTGGACTACACAGACTACCAGAGGACACTTCAAAGTCCCCAGTCACTGGTATGGCCCAGGCTCCTCATTTTATTAACCCACAGTGATAACCAATTACTGTGTCCCAGAGAAGGCCCTTAGCTGTCTTCCATGGGAACCTCGAATAATGCTTAGCACAGGCACTAAAATACCATGCCCCCTGCAGGTTTCCAATCATTGATCTTCCCAGACTGCCAATCACTGACCCATATAGTGTCTGTGTCCGGCTACTACAGTGGCTAATGTCAGAGTCCTGCTGATGTCACCAATTGTCTAGCTCTTAATCCTGCTCGTGACACCAATTGTCTAGCTCCACGACCACGCTAGTTGTCAGGCTCTTTTACCTGCCGGTAATCCTGCTGACTGGGCCAATTGTTGAGCTAGGGCTGGGTCTGGAGCTCCCAGACCCCTCAAGCCCATTCACAGACTGAGTCACAAACCCTTCATATGCCAGGCTGGGTCACCAGACCCCTTCATGCAGGTCTATGAGCTAGGTAACCAGCCAAAAGGTCCCTGGAGCATAGGTTGGAAAGCATGGCTGCACGGGGTGGATGCCCGAGGCCAATGCCCACCCTCCCACTTCACTAAAACTCTCTCTTTTCTCTCTCTCTTTCTCTCTCTCTCTCTCTCTCTCTCTCTCTCTCTCTCTGCAGAACACAAGAATAGCAACAAAACTAAAAAGGTACATTGATGTGCATGTGCACTAACTACACACACACACACACACACACACACACACACACACAATTTGCTTACAATGGATGTGCTGAACCGCACCCAACTGGACCCGAGGTGAGGGCCCTGACCAAACTATTCTATTTTCCTAACAGTCTGAAACTGACTCATGAAGAGGTCAAACACTGACCATTCCTGAAGGATGTTATGGTTCCCATTCCAGAAACCAACCCAGTGTCCTTCACGAATGTTCATAGCAACTTTATTCATAATAGCCCCAAACTATGCATCAGCAGGTGTTACAGAACAAAGAAGGTCCACTTCCTCAACGTGCAGCTAAGCCAAACACTGAACGCTGAGATTTGCAGTGAAGAATGTATAGGCTTTATTGCAGGGCCAAGCAAGGAGAACTGGAAGCTATCATTTTAAACCCAAACTTCTCACTGGCTTTCAGTTATGGGTTTTTATCAGCACCATGTTTAACCAAGTGAGCTAACCAGCCAGCCCCAGTTGTGGGCTTTTAAAGGCAAAAATTAGGGGCCACCCTGTAGCCCACTTGGGAGAGTGTGGTGCTGATAACACCAAGGCCACGCATTAAGATCCCTATATAGGGATGGCCGGTTAGCTCACTTGGGAGAACGTGGTGCTGACAACACCAGGTCAAGGGTTAAGATCCCCTTACTGGTCATCTTTAAAATAAAAATAAAAATAAATAAAGGCAAAAATTAAGGGTAAGTGGCTAGGGCTTGTGAACAGCTCATGGTCAGCTCTGATTGGTTGGCTCTTGTGTAAGCTTCAGCATCTTCTTTAATCTTGATCTATTTCGGTTCTTGGCGTCATCTTGTCTGGGTAACAGATGGTCCATGTGACTGTGGTTAGATTGCCCCAACCTCAAAATCTGCGAAAGACAACTTATATCTATGCACCAGTACTGTTATCTTCAAAGCAAAAGTGGAAGCAAGCATTGGGTGATTCTAAATCATTTTTTACTGTTGTTTAAATTATTATTATTTTATGCTTATCTGGCTACATTTTTCTGTAAGATAAATAGAATATTCTTTAAGCAATTTCCTATAATCTTTTCTCTGTTGCAAGTTCCCACACTTATTATCTAAAGTCTACATGCTTAACTGCCATAATGGCAATAGGCTAACTATTCAACTGAGCAAAATACATATTTCTGATCCTCTAAAAGTTAAAATCAAATTAAATCTATGGCTGTCGATTTCACAGGTGACTGGATAAACAACCTGTGGTACATTATTAGTACAATGGAATGATATTCCATGACTAAAAGGAACAAAAATTTATACGTGCAACAGTATGGAAGAATCTCAAAAACAATATGCTGAATTAAAGAAGCCAGAAAGAAAAGAGTACATACTATATGATTCCATTTACATGAAGTTCTAAAGCACGCAAAGCTAATCTATAGTGATAGAAGTCAGAATAATGGTTACCGCTGGGTGGGGAGGATTGACTGGGAAAGAGACTATAATAGAACTTTCTGGAGTGATAGAAATATCTTGGTAGGGCTAGAAGTTACTTACATGGGTCTATACATTTGTGAAACCTCAACACACTGTATACCTAAGATAGAAGTATTTTATTGCATGTAAATTATACTCCAATAAAGAAAATAATCAGAAATACTGTGGGTATGTGCATTTGGGATCAGTTTGTTCCAGCAAGATAGTTACTTGTATGCCTGTCTATGTGAAAGGCACCAGGATACTGACTTTGAGGAAAGATCAGCTGGGAAACTGATGAAAATGGAAATCATAGGAAGAAATCCACAAACAGCCCCCACTGCTCCACCTTATTGCAGCCCTCCCTCCCTGAGCAAGGATTTTTCTTGCACGCAAATCGAATATGTTGTGGGGAGCCATATACCTTAAAAAGTCCATGAGATGAGGGCTGGCTGGTTAGTTCACTCTGGAAAGCTGATAACACCAAGGTCAAGGGTTCAGATCCCTGAACTGGCCAGCTGCCAACAACAACAAAAGAGTCCATGAGATCAAATGACATCATTCATTCGGTACATATTTATGACACTAACCTTGGTCCAGGCATTGTAGTGACAGGGAGAGAGCATTAAACAAAACTCATCTATCCTCTGTACCTAGGTGGCTGCTATGTCCCCAGCTCTCAGGTAAGACTTCATGCAGGGAGAGGGCCACAGGGGAGGATCCCTGTGGATGCTAAGGTTAAAAAAGCAGAAAGAATTCATGAAAGTGTCAATGTGCTTGGGAAAAACAGACCTATGTTTCTTTGAAAAGGTGTGGGCTGGTATCATTCTGTGTTCTAAGTTTTTATTTTTTTACCTTTTTGTTTACTGAGGGAAAAAATACACAGTAAAAGTGTACAACGTGCTCAAATATTATAAGTGTACAGCTTGATGAGTTTTGACAACCCACGCAAATCAGGATATGGAATATTCCCCCAGAAGGCTCCCTCATGCCCCTTGTCAGTCTATATACTGCCTCCCACCCCAGGTAACCACTGACCTTCTTTCTGTCCCTAGAGACTAGATTTGCCTGTTCTAGAGTTTTAGATAATAGTACAGTACAGAGCCATGCATATAGTCACGTAATCATACAGTATGAAGTACGAGTATTTTGTGCCTCACTTTCTTTACTCAGCATAATGCTTTTGAAATTCATACATATTGTATCAGTCAGTAGTTTTGTTTCTTTTTATTGCTGTGTAATATTCCACTGTATGGATGTACCACAATTTGTGTACCCATTCACAAGTTGATGGATATTTGGATTGTTTCCTGTTTTTTCCTATTATGAATGAATTCTAAGATTTACCAAAACACATTATAACCCTATCCTCAACTTTCTTGTATTATAGTCAAGGAGAGAAAACAGAAAACCCTGAAGTCACTGAAAGAGAAAGAAAAGTGCAACTTGGAAAGGGGTATGGCTGTAAAGCTGGCCATGGTCCTCATGGAGATAACAAAATAAACAAACACACAAATAAACAAACAAGGTTTAAGAGTTTGTTTTTGTTTTTTTTTTAACCAGCCTCAGGAAAGCAGGGTGGGGGTTTTCCAGAACGGGCCCCCCAAACCAAGTGTCAAAGTGAAGGAATTTCTGCACCCTACAAAGCAGGACTATAGTGAATTACTATAATTTTATGTTGCCTTGGCATCCATTTTGGACATAAAGTGGACTTTCCCATACCAGAAGCTGGCCTTAGTCACACTTGACACAGTTTCCAGTTCTCTCCCTCCTCCCAGTTTCTCAGTGTGGTCGATCCAGATACCCGCCTTAAACAACCGCCTCCTGGTGACCACCTCCCAATGGGACAGCTACATACAGCCTACTTGACTCATGCCACTGACGCCCCATCCCACATGGAATGTACAGATATGCTACAGTGACCACCTCTCAGTCACAGCGTGACTCCATGGAACTTGTACTGGTTTACTCTATTATTATTCCCCATGGGAAACCCACTGAGTAACACCCTGAACCCCAGTAAAGGCTTTGGCTCACAGCTCCCCCCCCCCCATTGCTCCTATCCACTAGTTGAGTGTGCGTGTCCTGGAGGGCTCCCCCATTCCCATTGGCCCTGTGAGGCATTCTGCCCTCTTCTCCCTGGAATGTGTAAGTAATACACTGCTTCTGTTATTTCATGTGTTGTGCTGGGTTGCCTCCTCTGTTTCACCTGACCAATACACCTTAACCTAACTCTCCTCCCAATCAAGGCTCTCCTAGAGAGTGGCTATCTTGGTAGGAATAGACTGGACACAGGTCAGACAAGAGCCACAGAACATCTGCCAGTATAAACTAGTTTCCTGTGAGAGGGACCCCTGGTCACGGATTGGACACTTGGGCATTAGGCTGTCCACCAGGATAAATAAGTATCTCCTGAAAGGCACACTGTAAACATCAATGACCAAATCCCTGGAACCCCATCAGGGCAGGGCTAGAGTATATAGCCACTCTCAGGAGAGAGACCTCAAGACCAAATTAGAAAAAAATACAAGGGCTTTTCTGTGATACATCATCGTTAGGTTGGACAGGGAAAGATCTTAAGGCCCAGTTTCTTGTTCAGCTTATTAAAATAAATGTTAATAAATGGCAAAGGGGCTGAGGACCTAGGCATGAGGACTTGAGGTCCTAATTAGGTCATGTTCATGTCCAGTCTTTCCTAGGGCTTATGGGGAAAATCTCATGGAGGTGGCAGTGAGGAGAGAAGACATTTGAAGCACCTCATCCTACATAATTGGCCACAAGTGAACATAGTATTCAAATTCTGGTATGATATATATGTCATTCCTATTGCACATATTGTGAAAAATTCATGTAAAAACCCTGATTTTAATGGCCTAGGACACTCACAAGTCTTCACAGAATAACAGTGACCTGCTGGGCACCTAGAAGGGTAATGGTACTTTGGAAGAGAGATCGCCCTGAACGTTGTAACCTGATCTAGGCAGAACCAGCCAGGGAAATGATGGGGGGGGGGGGGCACAGGCTTTCCACC
>NW_007727615.1:135463-138503 GCF_000696425.1 Galeopterus variegatus | reverse complement strand
GGGGGGGGGGGGGGCAGAAGCTTTCCACCACATGTACTATATAATTTATTCCCTACAATATCCCCAAAGGGTGGGGATTTTTATTGCCATTTTACTAATCAGAAAACTGTGGCTTAGAGAGTTTAGGTTAACATGCCTAAATTTGCAAAATTCTGTGGTAGAGCCAATTTTACAACCCAGATTTTTTGGCCCCAACGCCTTGCCTTTGATCTGACAATGATATCTTTAAGTGCTGTAGTGATACCTGAAGATGCTCACTAGAAACATAAAATCTGAGTTGTCTCCCTACATCCTAGCAAGTGCAAATGATATCTGAGAGGGGTGGTATGTGGTATCACAATAGATTTCTCATTTTTTCTCCTAGTAGTTCTATCAACTTTTGTCTTCTATGTTTTGAGACCATTATATATGAGTGCATATGACTTTAGCATTAAAACTTCTCAGTGAATTGAACTTTTTACCATTATGCATTTATTCTCTTTGAGAACAGATTGTTCTTTACTTACGATGGAGTTACATCCCGATAAATCCATCGTAAGTCAAAAATAAAATAAGTCTATAGTGAATTTACTACACCTAACCTACCGAACATCATAGGTTAGCCCAGCCTACCTTAAACGTGCTCAGAACACTTCCATTAGCCTACAGCTGGGCAGCATCATTGAACACAAAGCCTATTTTATAATAAAGGGTTGAATATCGCATGTGATTTGTTAAATAATGTACTGAATGCATATCACTTTCGCACCATGATAAAGTCAAAAACTTCTAAGTCGAACCATCATAAATCGGAGACCATCTGTATTTTTGGCCTTAAAGTCTACTTTGTCTGCTGTTAATATAACGGCCCCATCCTTTGACTTTCAGCCTTTCTGTCCTTATCCTTTAGAAATCTTCTGTAAACAGATTACAACTTGCATTTTTTTAATCCAGTGACATTATGTCTTCTAGCCAATGAATTTAGTCCACTAAATTTATTATGATTATTAACATATTTGGATTTATTTCTACCATCTTATTTCATGTTTTCTTTTTGTCCTGTTTTTTCTATTTTTGTTTCTTTTTTTCTTTCTTTCTAGCCTTTTTTTTTTAATTGGTCAAAGTTTTTTGTTCTTAATCTTCTCTCATTCTATTTTCCCCTGCTCTTATTTGTAAGTTGTTTGTTCTGTGTCTATTCTCATAAAGGCTATTTGAGCTTTTAAGCATCCATAACCACATAAGCATTTGTGAATATTTTTACCCATATCAAAATATTACAGAGGACTAGAAAATTTTAAAACCTACCATGATTGTTCACCTGTTTACAAAAAGCAGAAAAAAAACTTAAGTTCCCAGAAAGGTTAAAAGTGAAAGAACGGAAAAAGTAAACATGATCAAAATGGTAAATCTATGTTACGTATATTTTACCACAATAAAAAAAATTGAAAAAGATATACCAAATAAAACTAACCCCAAAAGCCTTTTAGAGTTATATTAATATTAGACAAAATATACTTTAAGGGCAAAAAGAAATGCTGTTTATCCTCACAATCTCCAATCCCTATCCTTCCACTTTCACTCTACCCCCTCAAATCAAGGTTTTGTCCCTCTATTGAATCAGCTTTTGATAGTCACCAATGACCTTCATGATGTTCAATCGAACGATAATTTTTCATCTCACCTGACCTATAAGCATTTGATGAAGTTGATCCTCCTCTTCTTGAAACATACTAATCACTTGCTTTCCTAGATACACTTCTGTTATTTCTCCTACCTCACAGGCCACTCTTGCTATCCCATTTGTTGGTTGCTCCTCATCTCCCTTACCTGTAAAAGTTAGAGTGTCTCAGGGCTCAGTCCTCAGACCTCTCTTTGCTCTCTATACTCACTCCCTAGGTGGCAACACCCAGTCTCATGACTTTAAGTGCAATTTATACACCCAAGACCCTCATATTTATATCTACATCTTTATCTCTACATCCCAATTCATGGAAAACTGCACACAGACATTCTCCACTTAGATGCCATGTAGGCATGCCTGACTTGTCAACAACCAAACTCCTCTCTCCCCACCACCATCACCCAAGACTGTTTACCCCACAGCCCTCCCCACTAAGGAAATGGAAACTCTGATAGCTTCATTTGATCCTGTCAGAAACACTTGGCCCTGTTTTGTGTGTCATTCTTTTTTTAAAAATTATTTTATTTTATTTTGTCAATATACAATGTGGTTGATTATTGTGGCCCATTACCGAAACCTCCCTCCCTCCTCCTTCTCCCCCTCCCTCCTTCTTCTCCCCCTCCCTCCCAACAATGTCCTATCTGTTTGCTTGTCGTATCAACTTCAAGGAATTGTAATTGTTGTGTCTTCTTCCCCGCCCCATTTTTTTTGTGTGGTTGATTATTGTTGCCCCTTACCAAAACCTCCCTCCCTCCTTCCTCTCCTCCCTCTCACCCAACAATGTCCTTTCTGTTTGCTTGTCGTATCAACTTCAAGTAATTGTGGTTGTTATATCTTCTTCCCCCCCTGCCGGTTTTTTTTTTTTTTGTGTGTGTGTGTGTGTGTGTGTGTGTGTGTGAATTTATTTTTTAATTTTTAGCTCCCACCAATAAGTTAACACATGTGGGATTTCTCTTTCTGTGCCTGACTCGTTTCACTTAATATAATTCTCTCAAGGTCCATCCATGTTGTTGCAAATGGCAGTATTTCATTCTTTTTTATAGCAGAGTAGTATTCCATTGTGTAGATGTACCACATTTTCCATATCCACTCATCTGATGATGGACATTTGGGCTGATTCCAACTCTTAGCTGTTGTAAAGAGCACTGCAATGAACATTGGGGAACAGATATACCTTTGACTTGATGATTTCCATTCCTCTGGGTATATTCCCAGCAGTGGGATAGTGAAGTCATATGGTAGATCTATCTGCAATTGTTTGAGGAACCTCCATACCATTTTCCATAGAGGCTGCACCATTTTGCAGTCCCACCAACAATGTATAAGAGTTCCTTTTTCTCCACAACCTTGCCAGCATTTATCGTTCAGAGTCTTTTGGAT
>NW_007727615.1:118972-134684 GCF_000696425.1 Galeopterus variegatus | reverse complement strand
TGGAATAGAATAGAGAATCCAGAAATCAACCCACACACCTACAGCCATCTGATCTTTGACAAAGGCACCAAGCCTATACACTGGGGAAGAGACTGCCTCTTCAGCAAATGGTGCTGGGATAACTGGATATCAATATGCAGGAGAATGAAACTAGACCCATACCTTTCACTATACACTAAAGTCAACTCAAAATGGATTAGAGAATTAAATATATGCCCTGAAACAATAAAACTTCTTGAAGAAAATATAGGAGAAACACTTCAGGAAGTAGGACTGGACACAGACTTCATGAATATGATGTCATTCTTGACTTTTTTCTCTCACATGCCACATCCAACCCATCAGAAAATACTGTCTATTCTGTCTGGAAAATATATCCAGAATCTGACAACTTATTGCCCCTCTACTGTTGCCATCCTGGTCCAAACACTGTTATCTCTCATCTGGATTTCTTAACAGCCTCCTAACCAGTCTTCCTGCTTCTGCTTTCATCCCTCTACAATAATTCTTTTTTGTTGTTGTCGTTGTCCTTTACCCCTTAAATGAGAGATTATTTATATCTTAATGCAAATAAGTTTTAACTCCATTCTTTTTTACATTTGATTCTAAATATGATAGCCACCATGATCCTTCAAAAACATAAATAATATCATTGATACCTCTGCTCAGAGCCCTCTAATACATCCCCACCTCATTGAGAGCAAAAGGCAAAGTCCTTGCAATGACTTAAAGGCCTGGGATCATATAAGGCCTTATACAAGGGTACTTCAAAAAGTTCATAGAAAGATTTGTAATACCTTTTAATTCTATTTTTCTGCCAACTTTTTGAAGTACCATCACATAATCAGGACCTGCTGCATCTCTGATTAAACTTTCTTTCATTCTTGTCTTACCTTTGCTCAATTTTGGGCTCACTGGCCTCCTTGCAATTGCTGGAACACTCCTCACACAGCTTCAGAATTTTGCTCTCTCTCTCTCTCTCTCTCTCAATTCACTTAGGTCTCTTTGTAAATATTCCTTAACCGAGAGGTTCTCCTTGCCCACCCTCTACAGAACAGAAACCCCAACCTCCACACTATCTTTCACTGCATGCTCCTCCATTGAACTAACTTATTTGTTTATCATGGATCTTCTCCCATCCCACCCCACCTCACTCCTGCCACTAGAATGTAAGCATCATGAGGTCAAAGACTTTGATTCACTACTGTAGATACACTGCTTTAAACAGTGCCTGGCACACAGGACTTGTTCAACAAATTGCACATTAGTTAAGAGTGTGGACTATAGAACTAAAAATCCAGCTCAAATCTGGGCTCTACCACTTAGTAGAGTGACCTCAGTCAAGTTACCTAAACTTTCTCTGCTTGATTTTCCTCATCTGTAAAATGGGGATAACAATAGTACTTCCTTCATAGGGTTTTTGAGAGGATTCAATGAAATAATATACTTTCCTTTGGAACAGTGCCTGGCAAATGTTCTGTTATTATGAATAAACAAAAATTCATTGTTAGTGCAAAAAGATGATTGCTACCTAAGAATAAAAGGAACAATTAACCAGAAAGAAATAAAATGTCTAAGATTCTAAGTACTTCGCAACATTGCCTCAAAAATAAAGAAAAATATGTCAGGGTTTTTTAAAGGAGGATTATTTAAAGGAGAATTTAATAATATATAACCATTAGAGAAGATTTTAACATATGTCAAGCAGTAAATGACAGATTGAAATAAAAATTCAATAGTACATAGGAGGCTTGAAAAAACATTTAATAAGCACAATTGAATCAATATATACAAAGCAGTCTTCAAAAAGTTCATAGAAAGATTCACATTATCTTTTAATTCCATTTTTCCACGAATTTTTAAAGCATCCTCATATATGTAAACTTGTACTTACAATTATAGAATATACCTTTTTTTAACCACACGTGGAGAATTAAATAAATAAATAAATAAATAAAACTACCTACTCATGGGTTTCATTCAGCTGTAACAGCTGTAAGAGACACCATCCCATGCAAGATAAATGGATAAGTACAAGGTGGGGTCATTATACTATTTTCTCCACTTTAATGTATGTTTGAAAATATCTAAAATAAAAATATTTTAAAGAAAAAAGCTAATTTTGAGTCATTGAAATATTTAATAAGATAAACATGTAGCAAAACTAATTAAGAAAAAAAGGAGAGAACAGGCACCCCAAAAGATAGGATGAAAGGGGAGAAATGACTACAAAGACAACAGTTACTTTAAAAGATTTACAGAATGCTGCAAACAATTGCACATTAATTGAAAACCTAGTTGGTATCACCTGAATCCACACATCAGTCTTAGCATCACTAAAGATGGGACGTCTGTCAATGGGAAAGCACAGCAATAGGAAGCACACAGCATCACCCCCCAAAATTGAACCTAAATCTAATCCAGCATCTAGAGCTAGCTCACATTTACAAGAACTACAGAGAATAGAAAAACAAATTAAAAGACACCATATTAAAAAAATCAGTTGAGTCCAGGTTGTGGAACATTCTACAGGGCAAATGACCAGATTCACCGCCAAATCAATTTCATTTAATACAGGAGGAGACTGTTACAACTTGGGACATAACAACCCGATACAAGATGTGAATCTTCCTCTATAACCCCTCCTTTTCCCCCCTGGATTATTTTAAAGCAAATCCCAGATATCCTATCATTTCTTCTTTTACATTTTTAAATGTTACTCCTCTAAATAAGAGCACCTTTAGAGATAATTATTGCAATATCATTACACACCTAAAATTTTTACAATTACAAATTACCACATCAGCAGGTATCTAGTGTCAAATTTCCCCAATTGTCTCTTCTCTTTTTTTTTTTTTTTACAGTTCATTCGTTTGAATCAGGATGTAAATAAAGCTCACACATTGGTTGATATATTTCTTAAATCTCTTTTAATCTATATGTTCCCCATCCATCTTCCCCCCCCTTTGCATGTATTTGTTGATGAAAAGAGATAGTCCTGAAGAAGTTCCAAAATGAATGTATTTGAAATGAATTTCCAAACACACCCCATGGTGTTATTTTACATATTCCTCGGTTCCCTGTATTTCTGGTAAATTGACGGTTAGATCTATTGGTAAGATTCTGATTCAGTTTTTTGTCAAAAATACTTCATAGGTGATGCAACCAATGTGCTTCCATCAGGTTGGGATGTCAGATTGTCTTTTTTGTGATTTTAGCAGCAATTCGTGATTACTGCCTAGTTACACTAATTCAAAATGGTTTGCAAAATAATGCTCTTCTCATTTTATCACTCCTTCATTTATTAGAAGAGCATTTTTATGGAGAAAAAAATTCCCTCATCAACTACTTGGTTTTTTTTGTCAAAGATCATATAAGAAAGGCAGGATAAGTGCTTGATTCTTTCCCTTTATTTAAGCAGATTTCAAATTAACAAGGTGATTTACCAGCTCCTCCAAATATGACCTACGAGTCATATTGTTTTTGTATCAATATGAACTCTTGGATTTGAACATATTTAATGTGCTTCAGTCCACTGCAGTTATCCTTACTGATGCTCAAATTGTCCCATCTTTCCTCAGTGGAAGATTCCTCAATTGGTTTCTGAGCTTCTTTGACATGTATATGGTAGTCTTTGAAAGCTTCCTTGTTAGCTAGAACAAGATGTTCCAATATAATTTTATACATTTCCTTCCACAGTCCTAAAATCAGTCATTTTGCAAAGGAGCCCTGATTGCTTTTACTGAGTATCAGCATATATATACCCCCATCCAGACACTAGGGGAATACTCATTGCCACATTGACCATTGTTTCCAAGTGGACAGAGCTAGGAAAGATAAGTATTTTTTAAATCATAAAATACATCATGAGTCATATCGACACTTCTGATTCAAATTTGGGTCAATATCCTTATTATCTTATATCCGTGTAGTGGGTTGAATAGTGGTCCCTAAAATATATGTCCACCATTCGGAATCTCAGCATGCAACCTTATTTGGAATAAGGGTCTTTGAAGATGTAATTAAGGTAGGAATCTCAACATGAGATCATCCTGGATTAGAGTGGGCCCTAAGTCCAATGACAGGTATATTTAAAGACAGAAAAGGAGAAGACATACTGAGACACAGGGGAGAATGTCATGTGAAATCCGAGGCAGAAATTGGAATGATGCATCTACAAGTCAAAGAATGCCAAGCAGTGCCGACAGTCACCAGAAGTGGAGAGGCATAGAATGGATTCTCCCTTAGGATCTCCAGAAAGAATCAACCCATCTGACACCCTGAGTTTGGACTTCCAGCATCCAGAACTGTGGGAAAATAAATTTCTATTGTTTTAAGCCACCAAGTTTGTGGTAATTTGTTAGGGAAGCTTTAGGAAACCAATTCATCAACAACACAAGCCTTGCATTAGCCCACAACACATGCAGCAGTCGCAGAATAACCAAACTGCTACCAAAAGTATAGCTTTAGGAAACCAATTCATCAACAACACAAGCCTTGCATTAGCCCACAACACATGCAGCAGTCGCAGAATAACCAAACTGCTACCAAAAGTATAATTACTAGAAATAGGTTTAAATTTTGCAGTTTTTTTTTTTTTTTTTTTTGACGGTTTACTTGTTTAGGATATGCCCTAACTGGGATGTGCCATGAAGTATTAAGAGAATTCCTTTCTCTTTGGTTTTGCTACCAACTTGATAAACAGTAGGTCCCTGTTTCATACTGCTTTAGATGTTTGGGGGTTGATTTTATATTTAGTTTTGCCTTATAGAAACGTAAAACATCTACATGGCTTCAAAGACAGATTTACTAAACAGATATATTCCCAGAAGTCTAGCTTCTATTCCTGTCCCCTCCACATTCCCACAATATTCTCTCCCATGCCCTACAGGTAACCTTTTTATTCATTCATTCATTCATTCACTCATTTATTTAGGTTTTATGGTTTATTCTTCCATTCCTTAAAAATGCACATATATATATAACATCTTCATTCGTCTTTAGAAAAATGGTAGTATAATATATGCTTTTCTCCACCTTACTTGTGCAATTGACAATATATACTGGAAACACCAAGGTCAAGGGTTTGGATCCCCATACCAGCAGCTACAAAAAAAAAAAAAAAAAAAAAAAAAAAAAAAAAAAAAAAAAAAAAAAAAAAAAAAAAAAAAAAAAAAAAAAAAAAAAAAAAAAAAAACCTATATTGGAGATCTCTCATAGTGGTTTATCTTCCTCATTCCTTTATGCAGCTGTTTTTCATTGTGTGAATATATCACAGCTTACTGAATTGCTCCCTATTGATGAATATTGGGATTGCTTCTAGTCTTTTCCTATCATAGATAGTGCCGCAATGAAATGCCTTTTCATATTTTTGCCAGTGTTAACTTTGGAATAGATTGAGAGGAGTGGGACTGTTGTATCAAAAGGTAAATGCACATGTAATTCTGTGAGATATTACCAAGTTCCCTTCCATAGAGGCTGTGCCTGAGATGCAGGCAAATGCCCATTTTCCCACAGACTCACCAACTGAGTGTGCTGCCAAACCCGGGTTTTGCATGCTGAAGGGTGATGATATTTTAGTGTAGCTTATTTTGTTTTCAGAATTAAATTTTATTTCACATTGATAAGTGTAGGAAAGATTGACATTTTCTCATGTTACAGCAAAATATTTCATTGAAATGAGAAATTTCTTGTCATAAATAAAATCTTCCCAATTTGAATCAACTGAAACAAAATTTATGTTCTTCAAGGTAAAGGAAAATAATTCTGTAAATATTCTATAAATAATTCCAGGCAAACTACCTGGAGGCCAAATCCAGCATGCCATCTTATTTTGTAAATAAAGTTTTATTGGAATACAGCCATGTCCACTTATTTACATATTGTCTATGGGTGCTTTCACACAACGACAGCACAGTTGAGTAGTTATGACAGAGACCATATGGCCTGCAAAGACTAAACTATTTACTCTCTGGTCCTTCACAGAAAAAGGACCATAAAGGATTGTTCAGAATATTTAAATCCGGCCATTAAACACATGGCTTCATTATTAACATTCTATACAGTACATGACTAAATGTCTATTATCTATTATAATCCAATTATAAAGATGTGTTCATAACTTAGTTTGATAAATAGGAATTCAGCAGACTAATTTATAAGCAGACATTTCTGCTATGTATTCAACCCTGTGGTCATTATACTATATGTCCTGGGTTCTGAATCCCATTTATACTATCCGTAAACAAAATTGCTTTCAAAGAATGTTTGCCAATAATCTGAAGTATTTTACTTTTTAAAGTCAAATGACTATTTTTATGTTTGTCATCATTTAAAAAATTTAAATGATGTCAAAATTTTAAAACTAAATTTTAAAAATCATTTGACAAAGTCAAATTTTCAAATCTGTACACTGGCAGAATTTTTTAATGGATTGCTAATTTTTCCACAGTGCCTAGTTTCAAACATAACTAACAAAAACAAAACTAAAAATAATAAATAAAAGAAGTATTTGTGTATAAACATTACAGATGACAAAATAACAAAAAGGGAACCAAATTACAATAATTTATAAGGCCATAAATTGACATTTTATCTACAAATAATGTCCACCAAGGCATTTTCAGAACTTAAACTTGTTGAAAAAATATTATACAATATTAAAGAAAAATAGAACTTAAGATTTTAAAATTAGTTATCTCTGAATTTAAAATGTTCTAAGATGAATAGGAAATATCTGAGCCAGAAACTTGTGGTAACAAGAATAACATTTACCTTCTATAAAAACAAAACCTATTTTCACTCTCTGTTAGTAGGAGAATCATTTTAGACTAAATCATCTTAGAAATTACAATTTTTAACATTAAAGCCTTAAAATTTTCAGAACATACTAGAATATGGCACTAATCATTCTTCCAGTTGGTTACATAAAAAATAACCATATAATTATTCCTGTTACCAAATCTAAGGTAAGTATTTAAGAAATAAGTAGCACAAGAAATTTAAAGTAATATCCAGTTTCTTTATGTAAGTATGAATATATTTTAAGTACCATATGATTGTGATTGAGTCTGTCAAGTTACTTCAATATATTAACTACAGATGCCCATGGTAAGGAGGCAATATTTCATCTGCTATGAAGGATACTAAAGGAGAAACACATTTTTTCCTAGAAGTGAGAAAAGAATGTTGAACAGAAACGACACATGAAAAGACAAAGAACATAGAGGCACCATTAATAGAGACAGCAATACCATTACTCATTTATTGCTGCTTCAAGTCATTATCTTTTTTTTTTTTTTTTTAAAGATGACCGGTAAGGGGATCTTAACCCTTGACTTGGTGGTGTCAGCACCACGCTCACCCAGTGAGCAAACCGGTCATCCCTATATGGGATCCGAACCCGGGGCCTTGGTGTTATCAGCACCACACTCTCCCGAGTGAGCCATGGGCCGGCCCCATTATCTTCTATTGTTGGAAATAACGCAATAACACTTCATTCTTATGTTATCACAATCATCACATATATATGAATATGCACATAAAAATACAGATACTGCGTGGTGACTAAGCATTTTTGGAACAAATCGAGAGTCTAATCATAGCATGCATACATCATTTATGTCCAAACTGCTAATTTATACTGGTACAAATTTTCATTAAGCATACCAACACTTTTTAAATGATACAATCAAAGCTCTAGTTACAAGGAAGGGAGAAACTTCTGCAATGGCTAAGGAGCTTGGCAAATCCTCTCCCCCAAAAGCAATGACAAAAGTGGAAAAAACTACCAAAAACAACCAGTCAAAAACAGTGGAAATTGAGCAAAGTCATACAACAAATTGAAATGTACTTATTCAAGAAAATCTACCGGATCTCAGTAAGAATGGCAGTCTGTGGTGTTTTAACCTGGAGCTATTCCTGTCACCTCCAGCTCTGGGGCACAGAAGTTCTGTAGCGAAAAGGCAGGCCCAAAGGACCGACAGCTCTGCTGCAGGAGGGGGCTGACTTTAGAGAAAAATTCTACACCCAGGGGCATTATCTAGAACAACTGTGACCTCTGGGCTAACAACCAGGAAAGAACAACATCATAGACAGCCCGAGTTCTCCACACAACAGGTCAGTCATAAATTTAACAGCTGGATCCAGGGAATTGGACCAAAAAAAGGCCTTGATAAGATCCTACTTGTCCCTAGTGGTCTGGAAGACTGTGTGCATGAGTAAGTCTGCACACATGTTTAGAAGAAACTGGAGAGGGCCTGCTATGGTCTCATTGTGTTGCCCCAAAGTTCACATATTGGAACTTAATCCCTAATGCAACAGCATTAAAGAGGTGTGGCTTTTGGGAGAGGATTAGATCATAAGGGCTCTGCCCTCGCAGTTGGATCGGTGCTGTTGTAAGAGGGCTAGAGGAAACTACCTAGCTAGGACCCTTTTTTGCCCTTCTGCCATGTGAGAATACAGTGTTCATCCCTTCTGCCATGTGAGGACACAGCAAGAAGCCCCTCAACAGACACCCAATGCTGGCACCTTGATCTTGGACTTCTCAGCCACCAGAAAGGCATTCCCCAAGCTACACACAGATCCACGTGTCAGTGGAGACCCTAACCTCCTCCCAGCCAGGGAGGTGTCAGCAGAGGTCTAGTAAAAATTATTAAATCCCACCCAGCAGTAATGAAGTACCCCCAGGGTATGAACAGAGGCCAAGTGGGGAACCGGAACTTCAACCACTACCTGAAAGTAATGAGGGAACGCTCCCTTTTGTGCCAGCACAGTGTCTCATACCATAATGCCCCAAAGCATTACAATGGAGTCACTCATAATACCAATAATGAGGAAAATTTCATGTTGAATGAGAAAAGACAGCAGACGTCAACACCGAGATGACACAGATGTCAGAATTACCTGAAAAGGATTTTAAAACCATCATAAAAATGCTTCAATAAGCAATTAAAAACACGCTTGAAACAAATGGAAAAACAGAAAATCTAAGCAAAGAAATAAAAGATATAGAGAAAAACCAAATGGGAATTTTAGAACTGAAAAATACAATGGTACTTCAAAAAGTTCATGGGAAAATAGAATTGAAAGATAACATGAATCTTTCCATGAACTTTTTGAAGTACCCTTGTACAATAACTGAATTCAAAAACTGAATGGCTGGGTCCAAAAGCAGAATGGAGAGGATACAAGAAAGAGTTGGTTAACCTGAAGACAGAACAACAGAAATCACCAAACCTGAACAACAGAGAAAAACACAGACTGAAACAATGAATGGAGCCTTGGGGTCCAGTGAAAACAAAAATTCCATCATTTGTGTCATCAAAGTCCACGAAGTAGAAGAGAAAGAAGGCAGGGCTTAACAAGTATTCAAAGAAATCATGTCTGAAATTTTGCCATATTTGGCAAAAAATATAAACCTACAGATTCAAGAGTCTGAGCAAACCCTAAACAGGATAAACATAAAGAAACCCATGCCAAGACACATCATAGTCAAACTTCTGAAAACTAAAGACAATGAAAAATTCTTGAGCAGGGAGAGAGAAACACCTTATCTACATAGGAAAAACGATTTGAATGGTGGTGAATTTTCTCATCAGATGATGAAGTAAAAGAAATGCCAGCCAAGAATTCGTTAACCAGCAAAGATGTCCTTTAGGAATAAAGGAGAAATCAAGACATTCTCACACGAAGGAAAACAGAGAATTTGTTACCAGCATACCTACATTGAAAGAATGGCTAAGGAAAATTTTTTCACAGAAAGGCAATGATGAAAGAATGAATCTTGAACATCAGAAAGGAAGACGGAACAAGAGAAGGACTAAAAATAGAGGTAAATTAAAAATACTTTACTTCTCTTCAGTTTTCTAGATGGTGTTTCATGGTCGAAGCAAAAATTATAACATTGATGTGGTTTTCAATGTATGTAAAGGAAATATTTAAGATTTAACATGAATGTGTTACCGAACCCAAGTCCAGCTGTCTGCCCCGTACAAAAATCCTGGCTTGGTTTGCCAAAATCTGTTACACAACCCAGGGCATTCAGGTCCTGGCTGAGGCTTGTCAAAATCTTGTTACCAAACCCAAGTCTGGCTGCCTGCCCCAAACTAAAACAAACAAAAGTCAAATGGTAGTGGAACAGGAAGTCAGCTTTATTCAGGAATACCGGTGACCTGAGGAGAGATGTTAGGCTAACATATCTCTCCAGTAAACCTGGAGAATGGCCAGACTAGAGCTATCTCAAAGACTCAGATTTACTGAGGGGTTTTTTAAAAGAGGGCTGAGGCAATGGAATGTGGGAAATAAAAAGCAGGAGGGGGGAGATGTGAGCTGTGGGGGCCCAATGCAAGGAGCCAGTTGCAAGGTCTCCCCAAGGCTCCATCTGGTTTCTGTTCCCATCCTTGATGTTATCTTAGGGTCCTGCTTCTAGGTGGAATCAGCATAACTTTTTGAAGTTTTCCTTGGTTTCTCAGTGTCTGGATAACACGTGTCTCATGGCAAGTCTGCAGTTCCAGACTGACTGGAAAACAACTTTACATTTATGTAAATAATGTCATCTTGCCCTGTAACCACAGTTCAAAATATCAAATAACCATGGGAAAAGAAGGAACTCAGAGAAATGCATGCTAAGAAAAAAACTGTGTCTTTTTAAAATTTACCTATAGCCCATGCAGTTTTATGTCCTAACATGGCTTCAGTCCTGCTCACTTCAACAAATAAATGAACCTTGAAAACATTATGCTAAGTGAAAAAAGCCAGACACAAAAGGCCACATATTGTATGATTCCATTTATATGAGATGTCCGGAATACACAAATCTATACAGATGAAAAGTAAATTTGTGGTTGCATAGGACTGGGGTTGGGGGAGTGGATTGAGAAGTGGGCATGGGAGTTCTATCTGGGGTAATAAAAATGTTCTAAAGTTAGATGTGGTGATGTTTGCACAACTCTGTGAATATACTAAAAATCACTGAATTGCCCACTTCAAATGTGAGTTTTATGGTATGCAAATTATATCTGAATAAAGCTGTTTTTAAAAACAGATCATAGATTTAAATGTAAAAGACACAGCCACAAAACTTTTAAAATAAAATATAGGAGAAAGTCTTGCAAAGAGTTCTTAGACATGGCACCAAAAGCATGATCCAAAAAAAATTTTTTTAAATCTATAAACTAGACTTTAAAATTAAAACTGTTTGCCCTGCCAAAGACCCTGTTAAGTGGACAAAAACAAGCTACAGACTGACAGGAAATATTTGCAAGCCACATATCTGACAAATGACTCACATCTAGAGTGCATAAGGAATTCTCAAAACTCAGTTTAAGAAATTACAAACAACCCAAGTAGAAAATGAGCAAAGGATGTGAGGAGATATTTCACCAAAGAGGATATATAGATGACAAACAAGCACATAACAAGATATTCTACATCATTAGCTATCAGAGAGATGCAAACTCACCTGGGCCTCAGTCATTTTTTGCTCTTCTTAGGAAAAGGCAAAGAAAGATCTATAAGTCAGAACTGGGAGACATAGGGGTAGGAGGTTGGATGAGAGGGAGAAAAGATATAAATGGGGATATGAGAGACATGGTTAACCTCATATCGTGGGCTAGAACTGGAGAAGGTTGACTGTGTCTTTCACATCTCCCAGAAGCACCAGCCTGAAAATGCCCACCCATAACCCAGGTAAGAAGGCACCAGTGGAAGCCAGGGAGGCCCACGTGCTTATAGCCCCAACCTCTGTATTAGTGATTGTGATGGTTAATTTTAGGTGTCAACTTGACTAGATTAAGGGCTACTTAGAAACCTGGTCAAGCATTATTTTTGGATATGTCCATGAGGGTGTTTCCAGAGGAGATAAGCATGTGAGCTTGAGTGGACTAAGTGGAGAAGATCCACCCTCAATATGAGCAGGCACATCCAATCTGCTGGGGTCCCACAGAGAATGAAAACAGAGGAAAAGGTGAATTTGCTTCTCTAATGCTAAACCCTGGTGTAAAGCTTAGATGAGCAGGTTTGTCATTGAGAGTATTTGTAAATTGTCACTTAACACTTGATTGACAATGCATTGACCTCCCTTAGCTCCATAAATTCCACTTCTAGAAATCTATCACAAGGAAATAGCCATGGTTGTGCACAAAAATTTGGAAGCAAAGACTGTTATTGCATCCTGGATTATAACAATGAAAAATCTGGACACATTCAAACATCCAGTAACAGAGGAATGGCTCAAAACTCCAAGGCCATCCAAAGAAAGGAATGCTATGCAGGCATGTCAACAATTATTGTGTAATCTGGAAACAGAGAAAGCAAATGTGGCCAAATATCAGCAATTGGTGAATCTCAGTGCAGGCTACATGGGAGTTCACTGTCAACTTTTCTGTAGGTTTGAAATGTAAAAATAAAGTTGGAAATATATTTTTTAAAGTAAGAATTTTTTTTGTGAAATATAAGTTAACAGACTTGCACAAGACCACCACCAGCCCATCAGAACTGTCTGTGTTCTCCCTGTTAAATAATGCTTTCTCTCTTTTCAGAGGAAAGCAGTATAGGTAATATCTAACTACCTAGTATCTGTTTCAATCACTAAATGTAATTTTAACTATATGAAACATGAGATTTACACAAAAAATTAATACTCAATGTTTCCTTTACAATCATCTTACTCTAAGGGCAAAGAAACCTTGACTTGCTTAGGTTTTGAGCACTTAAAAAAATTGCTTTTACACAGAAGACACACATATTATCTGGGAAGACTTCCCTTGCAGGGGTGGGTGCTCTAAGCCCTACAGGTGGGAATAAAATTTGGGGGATCCTGGCATCTGGGTTCTCTTCCAGGCTCAGGCCTGGACTTGCTGAGTTAGATGCGGTTGTTTGAAAATCTAACATGGGAAATAAATTCATTCAGTCACTCCAGCGCATAAAAATAAATTCATAAAAAGCTTACACATTTAGGGCTGGCCGGTTAGCTCAGTTGGTAAGAGCGTGATGCTGATAACACTAAGATCCAGGGTTGGATCCCTGTACCAGCCAGCCGGACCCCCCCCCCAAAAAAAAAAGAACAAAAAACAAAAAACTTACACATTTAAAAATAAAAAACATAGGAACTATTCCTAACTACAAGATAGCCGATCTTCGGCAGAGGATGTCAGAGATCATCCATTTGACTACTAAATGAAGTTTATCTCTGCTTCAGCCCCAGTTATGAATTATGAACCGCAGAGCTGGAGTCATCAGAGATGAATTTTAGAAAATTTGTCTCCGTTTAAAATTTTTAAATGCTCATCCTCATTCTCATCCCCGGGAGCGAAACCCAAACCTCCGTGTGAAAAAAAAAAAGAGGTGATTACGCGGGATGTGTTCCCTTCCTTATAGACCAGGAAGACATCAATTCGAGCGGCTGGCCTGCACAGGCATCCGAACTCCTGGCCGTGGGGTGTTCAGCACCACGTTCTAACCACCTGAGCAAACCTGCCAGCTCCGCCTGCCCTTTAAGTACTAAAGACTTCACTCCCACACCTGTGCTTCCCGCTTCCTCCAGAACCCGCCAAATCCCACTAAACCCCACCCCCGCCAGCCAGGCACGGTCCCCATAGGTTCCGCGCGCCGCTTTCGCAGTCCCCCATTGGCCTGTTGATTGCCAGCCCGTCGCAGCTCCCACGCTCGGCAGTCTTCCCTGATCTCTTCGGGCTCCGCAGGGGCCCCGCCTTCTCTTCTCCTCTTTGGCGGGTCTTCTTCCATTCAGAACCGCCCCTTCCCACCTGGCTACTTGGTTGGCCAGAGCTCTTGCTACTACGTCATTCGCCCGCGCCACCCGGAAGCCGCGGTTCATACCAATCGTTCTTATTGCCGGCGGCCCTAAGGTAAGGGCCGCTTTTGGGTGTCCCTGGGTGGCCGGCTCCCAGAGTTGGGAGAAGCGAAAGGCGGTACCCCCAACATGAACCGGATGAACCCGTTCCTAACATTGAGAGGGTGGAGATGAACTGTGCACGAGGCCTAACTAAAGTGGTCAACGTGGTCTTCCCCATCACCACTCCCCAGGAGTCCATCATGGCGACGCCCCCTAAACGGCGAGCTGTGGAGGCCACGGGGGAGAAAGTGCTGCGCTACGAGACCTTCATCAGTGACGTGCTGCAGCGGGACTTGCGGTGAGTGACAGCGCGGGGAGGGGGGCGTTCGGAACATTTCACGTGGTGGATGGGACGTTCGTAGTAAGGGCCAAGCCTTCGGATTGGTGGGCAAGGCGTTCGTAGCCCGGCCCCGCGTGCCTTTCGAGCGGGTAGGAGGGGTGACATCCGGGGTGCGATTTGACTGGGACGTGGCTTCCTAGCACAGGGCATGACCGCGCATGCGCGATGTCCGATGCCTATGTGGTTTAAAGGATTAGAGCTAGATTTCCGGTGCCGTAGGTTCTCGGGTTCGAATCCGGGCTCCTCATTTTCGTGAACACGTGGTACCTACCTCACATTTCTCTGCCTCATAAACTTTCTTCATCTGTGAAATGCGGAAGTTTATGGAACTTTCCTCATGTGGTGGTTTTGAGTTTTCAATGTGTTCAATCCTTGTAAAGAATTTAGCATGCATGACTGAAACATGCTAGAGGCTCAGTGAGTGTGAAGAAGTATTATTACTATCATTATTAATCTGAGGAGGAAGTAGGGTATTCAGGACTAAGACTATGAGCATCCTAAAAGGGATGGAGGATTTTTTTCTAGGTTGAGGATGGAGCATTCTGACTAGAGGGAGGCATGAGGAGTATAGTGTAATAATAGTAATAAATAATAGCCAACACCTATATAGAGCTTCCCATTTGGCAGGCATTATTCCAGACGCTTGGTAGTAAACACCCATTTAATCCTAATGATGCTATGAGGTAATACTATCATCTCTAGTTTATAGATGGAAAACTCAGTCCCAAACAGGTTACTTACTTGCTAAAGCCACACAACTAGTAAAAGGTAGACCCCAGATTCAAACTTAGGCAGTCTGACCCAGAGTCCAAAATCTTAACTTCTGCACTAAAACGCCTCTGTAGGGCATGGTGACATGAGGGTCTCAGAGGGTTACGATATGAGGTATACCAAGAGGGACAGAGCTGCCTATTGGTCACCGTTGTACTTTTATCCCATCAGAAAAGTGCTAGACCATCGCGACAAGGTATATGAGCAGCTGGCCAAATACCTTCAGCTGAGAAATGTCATTGAGCGACTCCAGGTTAAGACTTCAGGGTTGGGTACTATTTTCTTGTGTGGGCAAGGGAGGGAGATGGGAAGAGAGACCCCAGACCAAAACCTGTCATCTGACCTAAAAGTTGACTACTGACCCATACCTCTTTTTCCGTGGCCCCACAGGAAGCTAAGCACTCAGAGTTATATATGCAGGTGGATTTAGGCTGTAACTTCTTCGTTGACACAGTGGTGTGAGTATCCACCCATCCTTCCGAGCCCACATGGTTCAGCTTCCCCCTTCTTTCATGCATCATATATTTTTTGAGTATCTCCTATGTACCAGACACTGTGCTAATTTTTATTTCCCATTAGGATATAAGCTAGGTGCTGGGGCTATGACAGTGAATAAAATAGGACAAAATCCCTATCCAACCAAAGCCTCAATTTGGGGAAGGGTGGGAGTAAAAAACCATCTTAAATAAACTGGATTTCCTGTAACCGCCTTTTCCTATTGGAATTTAATTCGTGATATGATTCAAAAT
>NW_007727615.1:113840-118639 GCF_000696425.1 Galeopterus variegatus | reverse complement strand
CCTCCTCTAACCTCTCTTTCCTCAGCCCAGATACTTCACGCATCTACGTGGCCCTAGGATATGGTTTTTTCCTGGAGTTGACACTGGCAGAAGCTCTCAAGTTCATTGATCGGAAGAGCTCTCTCCTCACAAAGTAAGTCCATTCCCTGAGGATAGAGTTTAAAAACACCACCATTTTTAACACTCTTCTCCCTTTCTCCATGACTGCCTGGGAAGACACGTAGGGACCATTTCCCCTCCTCCTCAAGGCTGAGGATGAGGAAGGTGGGGATGAAAAGCTCAGCCCACAGGTAGCACACAATAAGCACTCAATAAATGGTCTTTGTATCGTTCATTCACACAAACATTTATTGGGCATCTTCTGTATGCCAAGACACTGTGCTTGGCAGTGGGGATGCAGCAGTGAATACTACAGGAAAGTTCCTTGAGGGCTTACATTCTAGAGGAACTATACTGCTATACAGAAATACAATTATGACCACATCCATGAGGTCTCAGACTATGAATCAGTAACAGTAAACCACGTTACCTGTAACTTCACCTCCTGCTAATTTTCCTGCACAGTCACTGCACTCTCAGCACACTGATCTTCACATGCTTCTTTAAACACCCCAGGAATGATCTCACCTCAGGGCAATTGCAGTGGCTGCTCTCTCTGCCTGCAGTGCTCTTTCTCCCTGTCTCCTCACTAAATTTTCTTACTTAAATGTTACTTCCTCAATGGGGCTTCCATAACCTAACTTTAAAATTGCAACCCCTGGCACTCTTGATTCCCCTCCCTTGTTCTTTTTCTTTTTTCCCTAGCACTTATCACTTCTTAATATTTATTGTCCGTCTGTTCTTCCTGTTCTTAGTATATTTCTTTGTTTGAGGAGTAGAGGGGATCAGGTCTCTGTGTATATTCTTTCCTGATTATACAGAAAGGAGTATACATCTGTATTTCATAAAAGACATGTAATTGTAGAAGAAGCAGCATAACCATATGACTATTAACATTGCCTTACATCTTAAATCAGTAGTAAAAAAATTAAACGTATCCCTTTTGGGTTACAACTCGCACTTGGTGAACTTTATATTTTTCTCCTTTTCTTTTAATTGTTGAACTCATAGCCTTTTATAGACTAAGCTTGTACCATTAACTAATTTTGTTCTTTTTTTGATGTTCAGATTGTCCCCTAGGAGCTGATCAAGTTCATTCCTCTGTTCTTTGAGCACTACCCTAGATATTCTTGAAAGTATTCTTGCTCTCTGGCAACAACAACATGCTTCATTTATTTCCTGTCCCTAAACATGGACTTAACCATCTTTGGAGGACTTCAAGTTCCTTCGAGCAGAACAATCAGTAACTTATTCATTCTGCACACATTGTGTGCCCACTCTGTGCTACACACTGTTCTGCTTCCTGGGGATACAGCAGGGAACAAAACGGACCAAAATCTCTACCCTCACACAGCTGACATTCTAGTCAGGGGAGACAGAAAATAAATAAGTAAATGATGTAGTATGTCAGATGTGGACCGTACTAGAGAGAGAGAAAGAGAGCACATATAATAGAGATCAGAAGCATTGCCTGGAATGGAGCAGTTGTTATTTTAAATGGAATGGTTGATTGGATATGAGCTGTGAAAGAAAGAGAGGAGTCTAGTTTTTGGCTGAGCAACTGGAAGGATGAAATTGCCATTATCTGAAATGGAGAAGATAGAGGAGGAGCAGATATGGAGGAGATCAAGAGCTCAGGGTGGTACCTGTTAAGTACTCGTGTGAGGTACTTATTAAACACTGAAGTGGATTTTTTGAAGATGTAGTTAGAATTTCCAAGTCGAGTTCAGGAGAGAGGTCTGGGCTAGAAATATACATTTGGGAAGTATTGATACACAGTTGTGTTTATACTATTTTTTTCCAATTTAACATCCTATCTTTTTGCCATCTTCTTTTCATACTGTATTTACTTTCATTTACCCCTCAAACTGACTCCTACATTGACAGCTCAGCACAATAAAATCCATATTCCTTCTCATAATATCAAGACCCTGTGTGATCTAACCCTTTCCTACCACTTGGGCCTTATCTTAAACCACTTTCCTTTACCATTCACCTAATTTCTAACAGTCTGACTTCCTGACTGCTCCTCAAAAAGCTCCTTCCTGCCTCTTGGCCTTTTTGTGAAAAAGACCTTTCTACTCCTTAACTTTTACACGTTCTTCAGTTCTTTCTCATTCTTCATTCTTCAGAAAGGCCTTCCGTAACCCTTTGTATGAGTGATGATTCTTTTGTGTGAGACCTGATCCAGATTGGCTTAGACAAAAGGAATCGACTGGTTTATGTAACTCAGCAGTCCAGGGCAGAGCGGTTTCAGGCAATGCCATATTCCTAAGTGCTTAGGCCCTGGCCTCTTCCCTGAGTCCTCTTTCTCACACGTGACATCCAACCCTTTAGTAAATCCTGTTGGTTCTACCTTCAAAATATATCCCAAATCAGTCATTTCTCATCACCTCAACTGCTGCTACTGTGGTCTGAGCCTCCAGCTCTCACCTGGACTATTGCAGTAGGCTCCTCACTGGACTTCCTGCTTCCACACTAGCTCTCCTTATCCCTAATCACTTCTCCACCCAGCAGCCAGATAGATCCTCTTAAAATCTAGTCTGTTCACTCTCCTCTGCTTATAACCCTCCTCTGGCTCCTGTCTCACTTAGAGTAAAAGCTAGGGTCCTTACCAGGGCCTTGTAGGCTTTACACAATCTGCCTCCCCACTTACTCTCTGACCTCAACTCCTACAATCCCCCTTCGCTAATTCTTCTCCAACCACACTGGCCTCTTTGCTGTGCCTTAAACATGCCAGACACACTCCCGCCTCAGCACCTTCGTATTTGCTGCCCTTGTGTGTGGAATACTCATCCTCTGTATAGCCACACTATTTACTTCTTCACTTTCTTGAAGCCTTTACTCAAATGCCTCTCAGTGAAGCCATACTGAGCACTCTATTTAAAATTACAGTTCCCAGTCCTGTACTCCTTATCTTCCCTCATCGTTGAATTTTTTTCATTGTACTTACAACCCCTGACATCATATATTTTATCATATCATTTATTTGTCTGTCTCTCTTAAGAAAAATTTGAGCTCCATGAGGCCAGGATTTTTGTTTGTTGTGTTTGCTGCTGTCTCTCCAGTGCCTGAAACTTCCTGGCATTCAGTAGGCATTCAATAATCTCTTTGAACTAGTGAAGTCCAGATGGTGGCCAGGCATCTTTGTACAGGAATGGGCCGGGTGGGAAGTCATCCAAGATGTAGTTATTGAAGTGATGAGGATGGGTCACCCTCATAACCGTAAGTGGGGCCCACTTTACCTTTTCTTGTTTCTTTTCTCCAGGCTCAGCGACAGCCTCACCAAGGACTCCATGAATATCAAGGCCCATATCCACATGTTGCTAGAGGTGAGAGCAGCTCACCCCACTCCCCGACTCTATCTCCAAATGTGTTTAGAGTGGTGACCTGCAGAAGGGAGAGAGCCAAAGAAGGGAAGGACAGTCTTTTCCTCTAAACCGAAGCCAAGAGAGGGAGGTTAAAGCAAGCCTGGGGTGTGGCCTGGACTCAGTCTTTGTTCAGTCTCTTCTGTCCTCTTTTTCAGGGGCTTAGAGAACTACAAGGCCTGCAGAATTTCCCACAGATGCCTCGCCATTGACGTCTTCCTCCCATAGTCTGACATTAAAAAGACTGAATGCCTTTGAGTCACATGGCCCTTCTTTTTCCCCATAACCCCTGCTGGTTGCCAAGGTGCCCTGTTTCTAGAACACAAAGTTACTGGGAGACCCAGAGATCCAGTCTCTGTATGGAACCACTAAAATACCCGGGAAGTCCTGCCTACAAACTTGGCTAGCAGCATTTGCCACTTAATTTTATGCTCTCCCTTTTCATCTATCACCTTGGCAATGTGGACCCCCACCTCACCCTTCCTTCCATTCCTTTTACTGGACACCACCCTTTGAATTGCCACAGAGAATAGGACACTTCAGGGTGGAGGTTTGTTCCCATGGCAAACAACCTTTCACTGCTGGCCCTAAGGTTTACCATTTTCCCACACCCCAGTAGTTCCTCAGGTACCCTGAATTACACCCACACCCGACTCAGCCCAACCTTGGCCTCGCTCCTGCTTCTAAATGGTCCCAGCTTCCACCAATAGGTGCAGAGCCAGTCCCGATACCCTTGGCGGGTCCCTATTCTAGGTTAAGTCCATCTTCCGCCAATCAACGCAGAGCTAGATTCCACCGCTTCGTAACTCTGGCCGCAGCTGGACCCTGCCCCTCTTTGCAGGCATTTAATTTCTGTCACTCAAAGCTCCTTCGCGTGTCTGGCGACCATCCTGCCACCCTACCTCCGCGGTTCTAAATATGTCTTGTAGCCAATCACCATAGAGTTACCCTACCAGCCTACGCAGAGTCGGGGCCGAACCCCTCTCTGCCGGCTGCTACGCCCGTTTCTATACAAGTCCTGCTTCCGCCGAGCAGCGTGGCGTGCAGACCCGCCCCCGTGGTATTTTGGCAGCTGTCTAGGCCCTCATCCGCCAATCAGCGGAAAGCAGGCCTACTCCCTCACCACCCCCGTCTGTGGTCCATCATTTCCCCTTGGGCCAATCACGGCAGAGCTCTGTGGGTTAGGCCCACCCCACAGCTCCGGAAGCTGTGCTGTTGAACTCTGGCGCTTTAGCCAATCAGCGAGCAGCGGGGGGCTCGGCTCCTCCTCCACGGGCCCACGTGAGCGGTCGGGAAACGCAGGGGCGGTTTCTAAGTGCTGCCGCCGCCGCC
>NW_007727615.1:84592-113384 GCF_000696425.1 Galeopterus variegatus | reverse complement strand
ACCGCCAACGCCGCCACTGCGCTACGCACAGGTAAGCCCTGGGCCTGGAGGGTGGAGGGCCCGGTCCATGACCCCACGTATCCTTCCCACCCCCGCGCGGGGGATGTGGCTTGGCCCGTGGCCTGCTGGTGTTCGACTCCCCACTGCCACCACCACGGCTGATGGACCTACGTGTAGCTTTGCTCCCTCCCTTCTCCCCTTGTAATGGATCTGACCGTGGCCTAACCTCCCCCTCCCGTTGTATGATGGATCGGTCTGCGTGCTTATATTTCTCCCCTCCCTAACTTACAGTGGGCTCGTCCATGGTCTTGGGCCCCCACCTCACACCACCCTACTCATAAGGAACAAGTCTGTGGCATTGTCCAGTCCCCTTAATATTAGGTGCGTCTGATTGTATTTCTGCTAGCCTCAACTTTCAAGGGACCTGTCTGTGGCCTTGTTTATTCCACTTCTCCTGTTTCTTGTAGTGAATCAGTCCATGGCGTCGTATCCCCCGGCGCCACACACCCCTCTTTAACTGTGAGTCCATATGAGTTTGTATTCCTGTCTCCTCCAGTTCACCAGTGCATCAGTCCATGGCTTTATCTACCCACCCACCCACCCGCATTTTATAGTGGATTACTCTACATGCTTGTATTCACGTTCCCCTAGTTATCGGTCCATTGCCCTATCTCTCCTCTTTTGTTTTGTAGACTGCCACTCCAGCCCTTGGACTTATCCCTTCCTTTTTAATAGTGAGTCAGTTTAGTGCTTCACATCTCCCCATTTTACCTTTCCGATACGACACCCACCCACCCGCATTTTATAGTGGATTACTCTACATGCTTGTATTCACGTTCCCCTAGTTATCGGTCCATTGCCCTATCTCTCCTCTTTTGTTTTGTAGACTGCCACTCCAGCCCTTGGACTTATCCCTTCCTTTTTAATAGTGAGTCAGTTTAGTGCTTCACATCTCCCCATTTTCAGTAGCCCAGTCCATGGCCTTGTCCCTCTCTTAATCAGTCTGTGTGATGGCTTTTCTTTCCCTCCATTAACGTGCAGGAGTCGATAAGCTTTTCTGCTCCCTTTTTCTCCAGTAGGTTCGCCTTACCCCACCCCCACCCCCCGCCTTTTGTAATGGATCTGTTCCTTGACCTTCCTACTACCCACGTGCTTGTATTCACACACACCCCCCACATGCCCTCCTATGAGTCCAGTGCTTTGTAATCCCTCCTCCGGGAGGGTCAGCCTGTGCACTTTTATTTTCCTCCTCTTTTCCTTGTGGTGGATCAGTCCATGGCTTTCCCTGACCCCCACCTTTTAATACTGTGTGCTTGTTGAACCCAGGGCTTTTTAAATCTAGAACGCAGTCCCTCATACACACTGTTAAACACCAAGATATTCTGCCTCACTACAGTAAATGAATACATTACTGATAGTGATGATGGTAATAACGCTGATAAGACCTAACATTTATTGAGCACCTGCTATGTACCAGGCAAAGTATTTTATAATAATGAGCTCATTTCATCCTCACCACAACCCTATGAGGTAGATACTAAGGAAAGTGGGTCATAGGGAGGTTAAATACCTTACTCAAAGGTGGGCCAGTAAGTACTCAAGGCACAGGATAGTTTTTGAGGCTCCACGCTTTCACCTCATCCCACCCCAGGTGAGGCCCTGCTCCTTAAAAACCAGATTAGTTCCCATATCTCCAAACTTTTGTTTCTGCTGTTCACTCTGCCAGCAGAGCTGTCTCCATTCCACACCTCATCTCAGCACCCACACACCCCCAGTCCTAGCAGCTGTGTGATCTTAGGTGTGTGTTTTAACCACTTTCTCTGTGCACCTATTTCCTTGTCTGTACAAATGGAGGAGTCAGAACTAGAATCTCCTCCAGTGTAAATAAAGAATAACTGTGAATTAAAACAGGTAACCTCTCTGGCATTAACCTCCTACACCAACCCCCCAACCCCCGCACTGTACTCCAGCCACACTGGCCTCCTTCCCACTGCTCCTGAAACACAGCAGGTGTGGTCCAGCTGCAGGGCCTTGGCATAGGCTATTCTTTCTTCCCTGGACACTACTCCCAGATCTCTGCATGGTTCCTTCCAGGACTGTTCAAATGTCAGCCCCTAAAGAATGTGTTCACCACACTGTGGTACATGGAACACACTATGTAAAGACACATGTATAAAATACGTTTCTAAGAATGCCAGTTTATATGCAAATGAGTGTTATTTTATTGAAAGGGTGTGTTCACAAAACTGTGATGTATGTAATACACTCAGTAAAGGCACAGGTGTAAAAGCTGTTTCTAAGAATGCTAGTTGCCTATGTGAATAAGGACTGTGCTATTTCTTTGAAAAGATGTGTTCACAAAATTGTGGTGTATGCAATACACTCTCCTAAAATATTTCTAAAACTGCTTTAATTTGGTGCATCTGGATAGTGTTATTTCAGTAAAGAATGTGTTTGTCGCTGTGGTGCTTGGGATACACTATATAAAGACATGCATATAAAAAAATGTTTTTAAGAATGCTGCGTGGGGAAAAAAAATCAACCCCCTCCCTGACCATCTGAACCTGCACACCCAGCTGGGCTCAAGCCCCTTCCCTGCTTTTGATTGCCCCTTTGCCCTTCATCACTATCTAACACACTGTATAGTTGTTTATTGTCTGTCTCTTCCCATAAGGAATGAGAATGGGAGTCCCATGGGAACTTACATTTTTTGTCTACTTATTCACTGCTATGTCTCCAGCACCTAAAAATGTACTTGGTATACAGTAGGTGCCCAGTAAGAATCTGTTGCATGAATAAATGGGAAAAAAATATAATTTTAGACATTAGCATGGGGGACAGATGGAGAAGAAGGAGGGAAATGAGAGCTAGTTAAGAGGCTAGTTAGCTGGGATGTTTATTCAACAAACATTTACTGAGCATCCAGTGAGTACCAGGTACTCTTCTAGGTTCTGGGGATATGAGAGAGAACAAAACAGGCAGAAATCCCTGCCCTGTGGAGCAGACACTTACTAAAAGTGGGGGAGACAGACTATATAAACAAAACAAAATAAGTAAAATTAGATAGTATGTTAGACAAGTGCTAAGCAGAAAAAATGAAGTCGAGCAGGTAGGAATAGAGTATTGAGGTGGTTGAAATCTTAGGCACAGGGCAGGCCACACTTGGAAGGTGACTCTTGAATTAAGACCTGAATGAGGTGAGGAGGAAGCCCTAATGTCTAGGGGAAGAATGTAGCAGGCAGAAGGAACTACCAGTGCAGAGGCCCTGAGGTGGAGGCCAGTGTGGCTGGAGCAGAGTGGGGGGAGGGGTAGAAGGCGAGGTCGGAGAGGTGGTGGGAGCCAGATGGGATAGGCCATGGTGATACATAGGATTGGGGGAGGAGGATGACACACTGGCTAGTAGCTAACATTTGTTGACGGTTTGCTATGTGCCAGAGATACTTTTCTAAGTCCTTCTTATATACTGACACATCTAATCCTCACAAAAGCCTTTGAGGGCAGGTGTGTTTTCAAGAATATTTGACTTTGAGAGTACAATATGCCTCTTTAATAGATGAGGAAACAGGCCACAGAGTGGTTGAATAACTTGCTAAGGTCACGCAGCCAGAACAAGGCAGAGGAGTATGAGACTGAAGACCCAGAGAGAAGAGCAGATTCGCAAGGGCAGGCAAGTTATTCAGTGCATTGGATCAGGCAGAGGAAGAATTCATTTTGCCTGGGAGGTACCCGGACTTGACGATTGCACAATGAGGGAAGGGCTGTCCTGGCAGGAAGAACAGCACAAGCATATCTTCAGAGGCGGGAATGCTCCTGGGGACCATGGCTAGTTCAGGGTGGCCACCTCAGAGCCTTTGTACAGGCTGTGCTCTCTGCCTGAAGCACCCTTCACACAGATGTCAGCATGGCTTACTGCCTTCTCCTTCAGGTCAAATATCACCTCCTTAGGGAAGCCCTCCCTTCTCACCTGTGTAAAAATAGCATCCCCATCACCCTCTAAACTCTTACCCTTCTGTGTTTCTCTTCATAGAGAGCTGGTAGTGTAAGGTGGTGAGGAATCTGACTGGAGCCAAACCACCTGTGTTTGAATCCCAGCTCTGCCAACTTCCAGCTGTGTGACCTTGGGCAGGTTACTTAACTTCTCTGTACCTCCATTGCCTCATCCGTAAAGTGGCAGAAATAGTAATACCCACCCTTTACTGTTGGTTTAAGGATTAAATGAGTTAAATGACTAAAATAGCGTGCAGCACACAGTCAAGGCTGTATGACTGGTTTGTTTTTAAATTGATATTATTATTATTCACAGCATACACATAGGTGTCTAACAGGCCTCTGAAACTGATCATCTCCGAAACTGGCCTCCAGATCTCCCCTCAAAACCTACTCTCCCCAGTGCTCCCATCTCAGCTGATTGCAACGCCACCCTTCCAGGTGATCAGGCTGCAAACCTAGAATAACCTTTGACTCCTCTCTCTCACCCCCACTTACCCATGCTATCTGTAGCAAGTCCCATTTTCTCTGTCTTCAGCTTTTATCCAGAATCCAGCCACCTCTCATCAGTTCCACTGCATCCACCATCCTCTCTTGCTCGGACCATTGCAGTTCCCTCTGTAGCCCCGACAGTCTGTTCTCACAACAACCAGAGGGATCCTGTTAAAATCCAAGTCACAGCCTGTCACCCTTCTGTTCAAAGCCCTCTCACAGCTCCTATTTCACTCAGAGTCAAAGTCCTGACAGTGCCCAAGAAAACCTCATTGAGTCTGGCACCTGTTGCCCCTCTGTTCCCACCTGTTCTTCCTTCCCTTCCTGACTCCCTTCCTCCTGTGCTGGCCTCCTTTCTCTCTCTCTGACCTGCCAGGCACTCTCCAGCCTCAGAGCCTGTCATGCTGCTCCCTTGGCCTGGCTCGCTGCTCCCAGATACTCACAAGCCCGACTCCTTTACCTCTTTTATGTCTTTGCTCAAATGTCACCTCCTCAGTGACTACCCTCCCCTGAAATAACAATACAGGTCCACATGCCCTTGTAAAAGTCACAGCTCCTTCTCTGCTTGATTTTTTTCCATAGCCCTTATCACCATCTGACATACTCTTTGCTTGTTTGCATTGTTTCTTGTCTGTCTTCCCCACTAGCATGTGAATTCCAGTAGGGCAGTGATTTTTGTTTTGTTCATGGCTGTATCCCCAGCACCTCCCCCACAGTAGGCACTCAATAAATGCTTGCTAAATGAATGAAGTGAAGAAAACCAAACATATCTGAGTAATGCCGATCACTAGAAATCTTATTCGGGGTCAAGTGGGAGAAGTGATAATAACCAAAATACAAGACCCTATATGCTGTTGAGGCTGCAAGCCAACTGTCAGATTTCACTTAGCTGATGGGTTCTGTTGCAGCTGAAAGAGGAACTGGTAAAATTGCCTGTGTTCGCCACCAGGAGTCACACTGAACTCTTTGGGCCTCTAAAACAACCCAGCCTTGGAAATAAACTCTCCGACAACAGGACTCTAACCTGACCCTTCATGGCTTTGTGATTTGTATAACTGCCTAAAATTGTGTCTGCTGAATCGACTTCAAACCAGCTCAGACCGAAGAGAATCATACTATATATTTCATTGCAGATTAGACTCGAGCTATAAATAATAGAGGGAGGTTCTTCAAAATCTTCTGATTTAAAGTTCATTCCCTTAAAGAATAGGAAGCGCTTGTATATTTCCAATTTGCTCTCAGAAAAGAGAGCAGTTATGGGGTGATGGGGAGGATCCTGTTCTCTGAAGGATATGCCAAGAGGGAGCAGTCATTGTGAGGGGCAGTTTAGCCTAACGGTTGAAAGCTTAGATGGCTGGAACCTGATGGCCTGGGTCCAAATGCTGGCTGTGCTGCTTAGAGCTGTGTGGCCTGTGGAAGTTACTTAGACATTTTGCGCCTTAGCTTCCTTATCTATAAATTAGTAATAATAAGAGTACCTACTTCCTAGAATTGTGATGAGGGATAAATTAGTACATATAAAAATAACAGTACAGGTTCACATGCTCTAATCCAAAACCCCTAGGGCCAGATGTGTTTCAGAATTTTGAATTTTTCAGGTTTTAGAAAGGTAACATGGTACACAGAGAGTATGTTACATAACACCCTTAGTAAGCTCTGTAATCAGCCACGTTCATATTTCTGCAGCAAAATGTATGAACATTCACACTAAGTGAGGATCAATAAAGACCAGAAAAGGCTTTGTTTGTTTCAAATCAGGTTTTGCTGCCAAAAGAGTTACAAAGAAGGTTTCTATTTTTAGAGCTTTTTGGATTTTGGAGTAATGGATAAGGAATTATGAGCAAATCAGAAATAAACATTTATTTAGAGCTTATCATACCCCAGACATATTATATTTAATCCACACAGTAGTCCTATGAACTAGGTATTGTTATTGACCCTATTTGACGGATGGGCATGTCATTATCCCTATTTTTACAGATGGGAAAATTAAGATGCAAAGAGATTAGAGAATATGCCCCAGGTCACACCACTAATAAGTGGCAGAACCAGGATTCAAACCCTGGCAGTCTAGCTCTGGAGCCTGGCCATTGTCCAGTAGGCCATATTGCCTCTCTGCTTAGAACAGTGTCTGACATGTATTAAGCACGTAATAAATGTTCTTGCAGTCATCAAGAAGGAGAACATAAAGGGACAGTAACAAGTCAGAGGAGTGGGGGGTAGAGGGGCAAGAGAGCAGGCATTCAGTTTGAGGAAGGCTTCATAAAGGAAAGGACCTTTGGGCTGGGACTTGAAAGGTGAGGAAGACTGCTAGGCAGAGGAAGGGAGCCCGCGTGGAGTGAACAGCTTTCGCAAGGGTCTGGCAAAAGAAACCTCCTCAACACTTGATATAGTAGGAGATACAGATGATAACGTTCAAGTGAGGGGGACTATTCCTGTTGTAAAAAGTCACAAATTTAGCTACTTAAAACAACACGTTTATTGTCTTACAGTTCTATAGGTCTCAAAATCAAGCTGTTTGCAGGGTTGTATTCCTTTCTGGGGACTCTGGGAGAATCTGTTTCTTGCTCAGTCAGGTTGTCAGAATTCAATTCCTTGAGGTTGTAGGACTGAGGTCCCTGTTTCCTTACTGGCTGTCAGCTTAGGGCCATTCCCAGCTTTAAGAGACTGCCCACATTCCTTGGCTCAGAACCCCTTTCTCCATCTTCAAAGCTAGCAATGGCAGGTCGAGTCCCTCTCACACTCTGAGTCTCTCCTGCCTCTTCTGTCATCACATCTCTAAGCTACCTTTCTGCCTCCCTCTTCTGCTTTTAAGAGCTTGTGTGATTGATTAAGCTCACTGGATTAATCCAGAATAATCTCCCTATCTTAAGGTCTGTAACCTTAATTTCATCTGCAGAGTTCTGCTATGTGGCATAACATATTCACAGGTTCTAGGGATTAGGATGTGGACATCTTTGGGACAAACAAGGGTGACATTATTCTGTCTACCACAGTCTGCCTTCTGGCCCCCAAAGATTCACATTTGTCCCACATGCAAAATATATTTGCAGCATCCCCAAAAGTTTCATCCCATTAGAAGAGGCATCCAAAGCTAGACTGGGGAACTTATAAGTTAGTCTGAGGATGTTTAGGGAATGGTGGTGGGGTTTGGGGAACAGAGGTAAAGGCAAGAGGACAAGACAAGATTCCCCTTCTACTGACCTCTGCTCCCTCCTATGTCCACAGCTTCTCAGCTCTAAGCTGTCTGCCCTCCAGGTACCCCTGGGATGGCGTGAGCGCTCCCCCAGCAATGGACCCATCTGTGACGCTGTGGCAGTTTCTGCTGCAGCTGCTGAGAGAGCAAGGCAATGGCCACATCATCTCCTGGACCTCACGGGATGGTGGTGAGTTCAAGTTGGTGGATGCAGAGGAGGTGGCCCGGCTGTGGGGGCTGCGCAAGAACAAGACCAACATGAATTACGACAAGCTTAGCCGGGCCTTGCGGTACTACTATGACAAGGTATGGCCTCTAAGACTAGGGCTGGGACCCCCTGATATTTATATCAGAAATTTCATTTTCTTGTCTTAATTGCTATAGCTATAACTTCGAAAACAATATTAAAATTATCTTTTCTTAGCCCTTCCTCTGATACCCTCAGACCAATGTTGGGCCCCCAAACATTTATCTCACTTATTTTATTTTCTTGTCTTAACTGTTTTGGCTAAAACCTTCATTGCAATATGAATACTGACTCCTCCTCACCCCACTCTGAGATCCCCAAATGCTGTCCCGCCATGTCCTGCACAATATTTCATATTCCTATAGCCAAAACTTTGAAAACACTGTTAATAATGATTGGTCCTCATTCTGTACTCTTGAACCCCTGGACGAGTGCTCGGCTCCCCTGGTTATTTCATAATCTTCTCTTATTCCAGAATATTTCACATTCTTATTCCTAGAATCAAAACCTTGACAATATTATACTAAGATTTCCTTACTTCATTCTCTGGGCCTCCCCAGCATTTTTTTTATCAACTCTTTTCTTTTCGTCTCTTATTCCTTTAGCTAGAACCTTTGAAACAACATGTATGATGCCAGCTCCATATCCCCATCCTCTTGGATTCCTGGAGTAACACTGGTCCACACCAATATTTACTTCAATTGTTTTATTTCATCTTCCTATAGCTAAAATTTTAAATTTTCTTCATTCTATCCTCTCAGACCTTCCAGACCAGTGCTGGATTTCCTGTCCCTCACAATATTTATACCAGTTATTACATTTCCTTATTTCTTTAGCTGAAACCTCCAAAACAATATTAATGAATATCCCTTTTCATTCCTTTTCTGAGAAACATAAGCACACCCTGTGACATACCTGACTAGCATTAAGACCTCCCCAGAATGCTCTAGTGCCCCCAGACTTCTCTTGCCTCCCGGAAGAGCCCTAGCCCTGTGCTGCACACCCTTAATAGTTTATGGCATTTATTCCATTTTCATATTTTCTTCCTTTAGCTCAAATCTTCAAAATAATAATGAGGCTACCTCACTTTGTCCTCTGGAACCACCAGAACATCCCTAAGACCCTCCAGACCAGACCTATCCTGAAATACCCAAACAATATCTATGATCCACCCAAGCCAGCATTGAGATTCCCCACCCCCACAATATTTATACAAGTATTTTAATGTTCTTGTCTAACTGCTGTCAGTTACTTTGTTTTCTCATTGCTTTAGCATAAACCTCCACAACAGTATTAATAATGAGGCTTCCTCACCCTGTCCTCTGTAGTGACCTTGCTCTGTTCCACTTCTATGCCAACAGCTTTAAATAATCCTTTATATTAATAATTCATCACCCCATTCATCTACATTAATTTAGTCTCTTCCAACATTTTTATTGGTTACTTCATTTTCCTTCCTTATTGCATTAGCTAGTCTCCAAAACTGTGTCCTGGCAGCCACCCCCAAAGCCTGATCCTGTTAATCCCTGGTTCTTGGAGCCAGGAGGAAAACCTGCTCCTGTACCTACTCCCCTGGATGGGCCCGATAGTGAAGAGGAGCTAGTGGGGGGGAGGGAATGAGACAGATGGGGGGATGAAGAGTGACAGAGGGAGACCTGGGGGGAGATGCATGGGAAGGAGACAGGGAAGGGAGAGAAGGGCGATAGAGTAAAAAAAGCATTGTGGAGGGGAGAACAGAGAGGGGAGAGTAACTAGGGAGGGATAGAGAGAGGGGAATCCGGGGAGGGGGAAGAGAGAAGGGGAGAGCCTGACAGAGGAGAAGGGAGGAGCCCACAAAGTGAGAAAGAGATGAAATGGGCTGGGAGGGGGAACACATGGAGGAGGGAGATGCTTATGTAAAAAGACAGGAGGGGGGCAAATGGGAAGAAAGACACTAGAAGAGAAGCCCCCTTCTCTCCCCAAAACACCTTCCTTCCACCCAGCATCTTGCCTCTGAGGCCCTCTATTCTATCTCCTCCCTTCCCAGAATATCATCCGCAAGGTGAGCGGCCAGAAGTTCGTCTACAAGTTTGTGTCCTACCCCGAGGTTGCAGGGTGCTCCACTGAGGACTGCCCGACCCAGCCCGAGGTGTCCATCGCCTCCACCGTGGCAAATGTGGCCCCTGCTTCTATACACGCCACCCCCGGGGATGCTGCCTCTGGAAAGCCAGGCATGCCCAAGGGTGCAGGAATGGCAGGCCCAGGTGGTTTGGCACGCAGCAGCCGGAACGAGTACATGCGCTCGGGCCTCTATTCCACCTTCACCATCCAGTCCCTGCAGCCACAGCCACCCCCTCATCCTCGGCCTGCCTCTGTACTCCCCAGCACTGCCCCTACAGGAGCAGCAGCACCCCCCTCAGGGAGCAGGAACACCAGTCCAAGCCCCTTGGAAGCCTGCCTGGAGGCTGAGGAGGCCGGTCTGCCTCTGCAGGTAAGGACTGGAATGTGGGAATTCAGGAAGAGGAGGGGGTGAAGAGGGATGTACAGCTCCCAAATTGGGGGGACGGGGAGCTAGTAGGAGAAGAGACATAGAAGTCCTGTTAAAGGAAGTAATGGTGGAAGGAGGGACACAGAAGTCTCCTGGGAGAAAGGGGTGGAGAAGAAGGCTATGTAGATCCTGAGAAGGAAGAGAGAGAATGACTGCTGTAATTAGTAGTAGCCCAAAAGGTAGTAGGTTCCTTGAATGTATTAGTTTAATGCACTGGTTCTCACACTTTAGTGCTCATCTGAATCACCTGGAGGCTTATGAAGCCACAGATTGCTGGGGCCTGCCCCCAGAGTTTCTGATTATGGGGGCCTAGGGAGGGGCCCAAGAATGTGCGTTTTTAATGAGTTTCCAAATGAGGCAGATGCTGCTGGTCTGTAAATTTTTGAGAACCAGTTTTAATGAATTAGGTGGTATCTCCAGAGGCCCCCCCATCAAGTCTCACCCCAGGTCCCATGCCCCGCTTCCTTGAAGAAGTCCCATGTCCTTTTGGAGGACTTGCCCTGATGTGCACTCATGCCCCTAGTACCAATCCCGCCTTCCCAGGGGAATCACTGAGTGGCCCACAGGAGAAAGCTTCTCTATGCCAACGATCCACACACACACCCTCTGTGCCCGCACCTCTCCCAGGTCATCCTGACCCCGCCCGAGGCCCAAAATCCGAAATCAGAAGAGCTGAATGTGGAGCCCGGTTTGGGCCGGCCACTGCCCCCAGAAGTGAAAGTGGAGGGGCCCAAGGAAGAGTTGGAAGCTGCAGAGGCAGGGTTTGTGCCGGAAGCCAAGGCTGGGCCGGAAGTCCCTCCCGGGGAGGGCATGCCGGCCCGGCTGCCCGCGGTGGTTATGGGGAGTGCAGCGCAAGGGAACGGCCTCGCAGCTTCCAGCACTGAGATCACCCAGCCACAGAAGGGTCGAAAGCCCCGGGACCTGGAGCTTCCACTCAGCCCGAGCCTGTTGGGTGGGCCGGGGCCCGAACGGACTCCAGGATCGGGGACTGGCTCTGGTCTGCAGGCACCGGGGCCGGCGCTGACGCCATCCCTGCTTCCTACACATACATTGGTGAGTGCCTGAAAAGGGGCAGGGACTGCAGCCAGGATGAGTGGGATTGGCACGTTGCGGGTGACTGACAGGAGTTAGACGAGGGCGGATGTGGTTGTCCCGAGAGGGTGGAGCCTTCTAGTGGGATTGGCTGCGCTGAGGCTTGGCTACAAGGGTGGAGTTTGGTTAATGACGGGCAGGTCTGAGGACTTTTGTGGGCGGGACTGAGGGTAGAGAGACTTTCTGTGGAACTGTTTCTGGGTTGGGGCAGGGCTTTTTGATATGGGATTTGCCTGTTGGGTTTCCTGTGAGGTATACAGGTGGAACGTAAGAGTGGAGGTTGACCCTGAGCTGTCGGGATGGTGACTTGTGAGGTTTGAGAGTGGCATGTAGATATAGACTTTTGAGCGGTCTGGCCCAATGAGGTCTCAGCAACTGGGAGTAGGCTGTCAAGAGTTGTAAGGAGGCATCTGTGTAGAAGTTGTGAGATGTCCCGGGCATAGCCTTAGTCGTTATGGGCTAGGTCTGTGAACTTTAGGGGAGTGACCGTGGGAGTGAGTGGGAAATATGTGGTGGGGCTGGGACCAAGTTCCTTCTGTCTTCCCATACCTGCCTTGGCTCACTTGAGCTCCGGCCACCCCTTCCCCGCAGACCCCGGTGCTGCTGACGCCCAGCTCGCTGCCCCCCAGCATTCACTTCTGGAGCACCCTGAGTCCCATTGCACCCCGTAGCCCAGCCAAGCTCTCCTTCCAGGTAGGATCCCCTCTTCCTGTCTTGGAGAGGATGAGAGACCCTTCTAGCATGGCCTCCATTCGTGACTTCTCCCTATTTCTGCCCCCAGTTTCCATCCAGTGGCAGCGCCCAGGTGCACATCCCTCCCATCAGCGTGGATGGCCTCTCAACCCCCGTGGTGCTCTCCCCAGGGCCCCAGAAGCCATGACTACCACCGCCATCACCACCCACTTCTGGGGTTGCTCCATCCATGCCCTGAACTTCTCTCCAGCCAGCCATCTCCAGGAGAAACACAGTTCAACTGACAGACTCATGCTGTGGTTGTGGTGGGTGGGCATTCTCGGGAAGAAGGATCTCTCAATAACTCCTCCACTGAAAACACACAACTTCCCTCTTCTTTGTCAGTCCCCCAGTGGCTGCCCTTACACGTCTCCTACTTCAGTGGTAGGGGCGGTTTATTTATTTATTTTTTGAAGGCCGCTGGGAGGAGCCTGGCCCAACCCTTTTGGGGGGGTAGTTAGGGCATCTCCCCCATCTCTCCCCTTTTTTCCCCAAGACGAGGACAATCAGGGTCTGGCTTGAGAAGGACCTTTCTTTATTTATTTCTCAGCCTGCCCTTGGGGAGATGAGGGAGCCCTGTCTCCATTTTGGGATGTGGGAAGAAGAGCTAGTTTGTTTCATGGTGTTATTCCTGGCTAAGAGTCCAGGAAGAATTTCTAGTATGTAATGGTTTGGGAGTCTTGGTCAAGGAAGAATCAAACCCCTGGAATAGGAATTACCCCCTCCCTGACCTTTCTCTCAGACAGCTTGCCCTTTTATCAGCTGACTTTTTGGCCAGGGAGGAGTGCCCCTTTTGTCCTTCTCCCCCTGAGAAGCCATTCCTTTGTCTGCCAAACTTCCTGGGGTTCTGCCTGTTACCTCCCAATGGAGGGTTTTTTTGGGGGGTGGTCCCCGTCTGGGGGGCCCCTCCAGCCAGTACTCCAGGTCTTCCTGTCCCTCACCCCCTGCCATTTTGATAGTATAATCTATTTTTAAATGGGGCTTTTCAATAGGGGAGAGGCGGACATCTCTTCCTGTATCTGATGGGGTGGTGGGAAGAAAGGGATTTGGGGAGGAATCTTCCTTCCGCCCCCAAGTGTTTATTTTTGATACCAAACGTGTATTTTCAGCTCCCTCCCAGCCCCCCAATTTCCTGCAGGCGGGTACAAAGGACCCTTTAAGTGTCCCGGAGTTGGGAGGGAGGAATGCGGGACATAAAGCCTGTTCTATCTCAATTCCAGGCTGGAGAGGGGGGGTTCAAAAGACTTCCGTGCTCACCTCCTGTCAGCACCGGTCCAGCCCAGGCCTAGGGACCTGGGGGTTGGTGATTTGGGGGACGGTGCTACACTCGTCTCCACTGTTTGTTTTACTTCCCCAAAATGGACCTTTTTTTCTAAGAGTCCCAGAGAATGGGGAATTGTTCCTGTAAATATATATTTTTAAAGGTGATGCTAGAGGCTGGTGGCATTTTTTTCCCCTGGTGTCGTCAGGACTATTTGAGTGTGAAGGCATGACTTTGAAAGAAGGGTGTGAGGCAGAGATTGTGAGAGAAATCGCGTGATGGCATGTGTCAGAAACAGTAGTAGAGACTGCATATTTGTGACCATGTGTGTGAGAGAAATTGTGGAAAGCAGCGATTGTATGTGAGTGAGAAAGTACAGAGGTTGTGACCACAAACTTTTAACAGGATGTGTATGTGAGAAATTGTGACTGTTTCAGAAAATCACTAAGACTGAATGAATGTGTGATTCAGTTACTGTACAAGAACCTGCAATGGTATTGTACAAAATAGTGTTTATGAGAAGGGAATGAGGACTGCAAATCAGTCACTGTTTGACAGGCTGTTGGCAAGTGAGACAGACTGAGTGACCAGAACTACATGCAAGAGACTATGTGGGCAAGAAACTGTAGTAGAGATTGACAGGGGCCATGTGTAGTTGACAAACCTCACTGTGTAAGCAGGCAACTCAGTGTTTTGAGAAACGGGTTGTGTGTGAACCCGTTTATGCAAGGTTGTAGTGTCAACTAAAGTCAGGGAGTGTATACGTGAGAAGTTGATTGTACAGTGGCCCCTAGGCATCCATGGGGGACTGGTTCCAGGACCCCCGTGGATACCAAAATCTGTAGATGCTCTAGTCCCTGATAGAAAGCGGTATAGTATTTGCACATAACCTACACTCATTCATGTATACCTTAAATCTTCTCTAGATTACTCATAATACCTAATATAATGTAAATAGTTGTTATAATGTATTATTTTAAATTTGTATTATTTTTCATTATTGTTATTTCTTAATTGTTTTTTTTTTCCCAAATACTTTCACTCCAAGGTGGGTTGACTCCAAGGATGCAGAACCCGTGGATATGGAAGGCCAACTGTGTGAAAGAAAGTGGCTGAGAGGCCAAACTGATGACCAAGACCCAAGATAGGAGAATGCGTCACTGTGAGTGTGGAAATGGTTCATGAGAGACCGTAGTAAGGACTGTGAGAAACGGGAAAGAGTGGCTGTGACTGGGAGAGTGTGCAAGGCCGTACTTGTGGCATCTTTGTGTGACTGGGGCTAGTGGCAAATTGGTTTACAGTTACTACCACAGCCTGTCCCACAGGTTCTGGTGAGACGGTGAAACAGTGGGGGCCACGTAACTGTGTGAGGGAGAGACGAGAAGCAGCGGGAGCTGGAAGGCAGCAACTATGGGAGAGACTTGACAGTGAGCGGCGGTGAGAGCGTGTAGGTCTGTGAAGCAGCTCATGCAGGACTGCAAGGCAGGGATGATGCATTTGTGAAAAAGCCAAGAAAATGAGCCTGAGTGGAGGAGACACAGAGTGGCCATGTGATGGAGGGGTATATGCACATGGTATGCTGACCGTGTGAAGGAAGTGATAGTGTGCACCATCGAGGTGGGGCATGACAGACTGACTGATTGAGACTTATCAAGAGCCCAGTGGCAATTGTGACTTAGTGACCACATATAGCAGAAGCAGGCTGGGGAAAATGATGGTGACACTGAATGGGTGACTGAGATGGTGTCTGAGAAACTGATTATGTGTATATGTATAACACCCTTCACAAGAGACTCTATGAAAGGCTGTAAATCAAGGACTGCATGTGTTGGAAGCTGATTGAGAAGAAACGTGAGTCTAGGTGACGAAGACAGTGTCCAAGATGCTGTGTGATTGTGTATGCACCTGAAGCTCTTCATAGGAGACTGGGGGAGGCTAAAATCAAGGACTGTGGGTGTGTGAAAAAGTGGCTCGAGTGAGAAGGGATAGTGTGACACTTCATGAGAGACTGGTTAGTGGTGACAATAAGTCAGTGACTATCTGCATGTGAAAAAATAACAGGCCAAATGAGTGCTGAACCAGTTTATGAGGTGGTGTGGCTGTTTGTGTGTATGTGAAAAACTGGTGAGGGAAAACAGTGGCGATACTGACTGAATGAAACAGGCCAGAAAACATGATTGAAAGTGTTAGGAGGAGACTGTAGTCTAGCTGGGGATCAATGACAGAGAAACTGACTCCATGAGTGAGTGAACGAGTGACAGAATGTCTGAAAGACTGTGTGATCGACTGTGTATGTAAGCATGTTCGTCAGAGACCATAGTAGAAGCTGTAAATCCAGAACTGTGTGTGTAGGTAAAAAAAAAAAAAAAAGTGAGAGAAAATGAGACCAAATGAGACAGTGTATGAGAGACCATGGATTGAATGTGCCAGGCCTAGGAGAAAACACAGGCCCCTCCTCCTCAGTCCCCTGGGTCAGCTTCTCCCAGTTCTGCAAAACTTGAAATGCTCAGTTCCCCAGGGCTGTGCCTGGGGTTCCCCTCTCTTCTGTTGCACCCTCTCTAGGTGGTTTCCAGACCCAGGACTTGAAATACTACTTATTGCCGGGTGATGCCCAAATTTTTACCTCCAACTCAGGCTGTTCCTCTTAGCACTTACAGAATTTCTAAGGTTTTGTTTATTTCACTTACTGATTCATTCAACACGTATTTATTGAGCACCTACTGTTTGCTGGTGACCATCTAATGCCCTGCAGACCTAGCAATTAACAAGAAAAGTCCCTGCCCTTGCGGAGCTGATATTTAGTGAGGGAGACCAAGAAGAAACAGACAAATACATAATATCAAGTAGTGATGTAATAAATAAGACTCCCTCTCACTCTTTGTTTAAATAAGGAATTTGCAGAGTCATTTTATTGCCTACACGTGTGGTAGAAGATGAAAGGGCCAACAGTCCTCTTCCATGGGGAATCCTACCAGTATTTATGCAGTTTAGGAGCAAAGGAAATATTGACTATAACATTAATACCAGGGCAACAGGTGATTCAATAAAGCAGCCAGCCAGAACTGCAGGTTTCTTGGGGAGTTTGTGATGTTTGAAGTCTTAGGATCTTAATAAGGCCCCTTTGTTCAAGCACGCTTTCACGGGCACGCTTATGTTATCAGAGAACAGAGTACTTCTGTAATGGATACAAATTTTAATACACATCTTATCGCCCACAAAACAAGACCAGTATTCTTGAAGAACTTGTGCTTTAACACCTGACCAAATTATTTTATCCTGTTTTAATTTGCAGAATGGTAATTCTCTCTGCCTGAATGCAGAGCAAATGAAGCATTCATTGCCTTCCTATCTTTCTTAGGCTCCTTTTTGTTAAAGAAGATTCCTGTTTTTAAGCGGGCTTTGAAGTTTCATTAGGGTTTATAAAAAAAAAAAAAAATAGCAGATCTGTGGAGCTCAGTTTTACCTGCATGGGAAATGGGCTGAAGAGGAATTCATTATTAATAATAAAATATGGAGCATGTAGAATCGTTTTCTCTAGATGAGACACAAAGCAAAAGAGGGGTCAGGGACTAGAATGGTAGTTCTCATAGTGTGGTCCCTGGGCCAGTTGTATCACTGTCACCTGGGAGCTTGCACATTCTTACAGGCTGACCAGTTAGCTCAGTTGCTTAGAACTTGGTGTTGTAACACTAAGATTAAGGTCAAGGGTTTGGATTCCCTTAACTGGGGGGGTGGGGGGGAGAAAGAAATGCACATTCTTGAGCCCTACTTCACACCTACTGGATCAGAAACTGAGGTGGATCCCAGCAATCTGCATTTTAACAAGCCGTTTGGGTCATTCTAATGCACATCAAGATTTGAGAGCCACTGGGCTACAGAGTGACAAGGATATCATACAAGAAAGGTAGCTGGGGAAGGCCTCTGTGAGGGAGGTGGCATTTATTGTCTGTCTCCTCTTTTAGAGTTTGAGTCCCTCGAGGGCCAGGATTTTTGTCTGTCATGCTCTCTGCTCCATCTAATGCCAAGAACCACATCTGGCATCGAACAGGTGCACAATAAATGTTGAATAGATCTATTCAACAAACACAGAGCACCTACTGTGGGCCATGCTTGGTTCTAAGGACTTTTAAAATTCTTAACTCCCGGGGCCAGCCCGAGGCTCACTTGGGAGAGTGTGGTGCTGGTAACACCAAGGCCACGGGTTTCGGATCCCTATATAGGGATGGCCGGTTAGCTCACTTGCAGAGCGTAGTGCTGACAACACCAAGTCAAGAGTTAAGATCCCCTTACCAGTGATCTTTAAAAAAAAAAAAAATCTCCCAATCTTCAAAACAAACCCTACCTACGCTGCAGGTGCTGTCCATGAACACATTTTACAGAGGAGGAAATAGGCTCTGGGACAGGGGATGTTACCTGCCGAAGGATACTCTGATGGAATTTGTTCGAGCTGCTTCCCTCCTAATCACCCCTGCCCCAGGCCCTAGAGGTATCCTCAGCTGGACCCCTGGGGCAATTGATAGCTTCAATCTTGCTCCTTCTGAATCCCTCCCCAGGCTCCTACCACTTCCCTTTCTCACTTCCCTTGTGCTTACCCCACCACCACATGCTGACCGCAGGGAACCTCCGTTTCAGGAAAGGGGGGTGGAGGTTAAGTCAGGGTGGAGGATGAAGCAACTACCTTGGTACCCAGTGCAGCCAGTGAGGAGGGACACGCTGAGCATGCCATACTCATTTCATCCTTGTTTAACACCCCCGTGAGGTTGCCCCTGTCATTGTGGTAGAGATTATGCACTTTAGAGATAGGAAAACAGTCTCAGAGAGTGACTTCTCCAAGGTCTCAAGCTAGGAAGATCGTCTTGCTCCAAACTCCTCTGCTCCCTGCTATGGTTTGAATATCCTCCTCCAAAACTCATGTTGAAACTTATTCCCCAAGGTAGCAGTGTTAAGAGGGTGGGAAATCCGACTATGGTATTTGAAGGGTGGAGCCTTTAAGAGGCGATTGGATCATGAGGGCTCTGCCCTCATGAGTGGGTTAATGGGTTAATGGGCTAACGGATTGATGAGTTATCATGGGGTGGCACTAGTGGCTTTTTAAGAGAAGAAAGCGACATTAGCATGTTCTTGTTCTTTCACCATGTGATGGCCTGTGCCACCTTGGGACTCTGTGGAGAATCCCTACCACCAAGAAGGCCCTCATCAGATGTGCTCCCTTGACCTTGGACTTCCCAACCTCCAAAACTGTAAAATAAATTCCAGGGAGCTGGCCAGTTAGCTCAGTTGGTTAAAGTGTGGTATTATTACACCAAGATCAAGGATTCAGATCCCTATGCCCACCAGCCACCAAAAAAAAGAAATTCCTTTTCTTTATAAATTACCCAGTTTCAGGTATTCCATTATAAGTAACAGAAAGCGGGCAAAGACACTCCCTTTCCCCTCTGAGAATTTTTCCAGGGAACATTCATTGAGCACTGAAAGGTTGCTGGGTGGAACTTGAGGTTCTGGGGATATGGTGACAAACAAAACATGACCAAGGGTGAGACAGGAAATGGGGAGGGGAGAGTAGAGAAGGAGGCAGGGGGGACAGGGGAGAGGTTGGCACTGAAGAGGGCTGGACAACACCCTCCCAGTTCCTCCTGCCGCGGGTTCCTCTTTCCCTACTGGAGGTCAGCCCAGATAAAGCCAGGCCTCCTCCCTGGGAGGAGGTGCAGTGCTCACCATGACCTCCCGAGCGCAGGCCCCTCAGTCACTGCTGCCGCCGCTGCTGCTGCTCTTCACCCTGCCAGCTGCAGGTGAGTGGGTGAAGGCCAGCTGGGCTGGAATGGTGCCCAGGTCCACCACATCCCTGATCATGGCCCCCTGCCCTGTTCCAGGCTCGGACCCTGTGCTCTGCTTCACCCAGTATGAGGAATCCTCCAGCAAGTGCAAGGGCCGCCTGGGGGGAGGTGTTGTCAGTGTGGAAGACTGCTGTCTCAACACTGCCTATGCCTTCCAGGAGCATGGCAGCAGGCTCTGTCAGGCATGCAGGTTAGGGGGAGCCTGGGGTGTGGGGAGGCAGAAAGGACTGTCTGCGGAGCGACCTAGAACCGGGCTCTTTCCTTCTCTGGGCATAGCTCAGGGTCCCTCAACCTTGGCACCATTGACATCTTGGGCTGGAAAATTCTTTGTTGGGAGGGGGTTGGGTGGGCAGTGCTGACCTGTGCATTGCAGGATGTTTTGTAACATCCCTGGCCTTCCACTAGATGCCAGTAGCAACTCCCCCAACCAGTTGTGACAACCAAAAATGTCCCCAGACATTGCCAAATGTCCCCTAGGGGGGCAAAATCACCCCTGATTGAGAACCACTGCTATAGTTCACATATATTGAGCACTTCCAGCACACTGGAAGCTCTGAGAGTGAGGCACAGCTTGGGTATTTCCGAAGGTACATCTACTCCCCTAATTGAAATGACGGCTTATATTTATTGAATGCTTACCATATTCCAGATACATTCTGTAACTGCTTACTGAATATTCCAGATACACTGTGGGAGTGGAAAGAGTTTGGGGATTTTTGAGGGCAGCTCTGGGCCCCTAGTCATGTCAACAGTTCATTTCTGTTTAGCATTAACAGCATACCCAGTGCTGTGCAGGGGTTTGGGGATAGATCTGGGGTATTTCTAGGGCTTCTGAGCTCATTGGGATGATGGCTCATGTTTTATTAAGCACTTCTTGTTTGCCTGCTACCCTGCAGGGTGGTGACCTGGTGGGTTTCTGATAGCAATTCTGGGCATTTGCTTACTGTGTGCTTGGCAATGTCCTTGGGGGACTTTCAGGGGTAACTCCAGGTCCCCGATGATGAAGATAAATGACATTTATCAAGCACTTACTGTATGCCCACTTCTTCCCATTCAATCCGTCAATATCCCTAGGAGATAGGTACTCATCGATCCATCCCACCCCACCACGCATTTACCCAGCACCCCCTCGTGTGCCCGCCCACACTCTGGAGACCCCACGCCATCTGTGTCAGCTTGTGCCAGGATGGGACACGTGTGCTCCTCTCCACAGGTCCCCACAATGGTCACCATGGTCCATGTGGGCCCCCTGCTCAGTGACATGCTCTGAGGGCTCCCAGCTGCGGCACCGGCGCTGTGTGGGCTGGAACGGGCAGTGCTTTGAGAATGTGGCACCTGGGACCCTCGAGTGGCAGCTACAGGCCTGTGAGGGCCAGCCGTGCTGTCCCGGTGAGGAGGATCAGCGAGGCTGGCAAGCACTCCCATTACCCTGCACCCTGCACCAGGAATAATCAGAGCAGAGGCCCTGAGGGTGGGCCTGTGCCTGCTGTTTGTGAGGAAGGAAGGAGTAGTCCAGTGTGGCTGAAGGAGAGGTGGGAGGTGAGGTCAGAGAGGGGAGGGGGCCTGATCCTTGGGGCCATGTTGAGGATGTTGGCTTTTTGCTGGAGTGATTTGGATTGTGGGCAGGGGAGAACTGACCTGACTTGGGTTGGGAGGAGGACAAACTGGTAAGGGGTGAAGCATAGGGACCAGTGGGAAGGCTACGGCAGTAGTCCAGATGAGCCAGGTATGGTGGCAGAGGATGTGGGGACAGGATTACTGATAATGGTGTACATGAGGAAGCAAGGAGCCCTGAATGATGCCTCCACCTCCACCCCATTCCCCTCTTTTCCCTCCCACAGAGATGGGCGGCTGGTCTGACTGGGCGCCCTGGGGGTCTTGCTCCGTCACCTGTTCCAAAGGGACCCGGACGCGCCAGCGAACATGTGATCATCCTGCCCCCAAGTGCGGGGGCCACTGCCCAGGAGAAGCACGCGAGTCAGAGGCCTGTGATACCCAGCAGGTCTGCCCCAGTGAGTGAGGGCACCCACAGGACACTGATGGGGGAACCCAGGGTGGGTCTATGGAGTTACAGCAGGGTAACTGCCAGGGCAAGAGGATGTCAGCACGCATGACCACACTTGCATCTCCACACTGCCACCCCACCACAGCACACGGGGTCTGGGCCACCTGGGGTCCCTGGAGCCCCTGCTCAGGCTCCTGCTACAGTGGAGCCAAAGCACCTGGGGAGAAACGAAGTCGCACATGTTCTGCACCTGAGCCCTCCAAGCAGCCTCCTGGGAAGCCCTGCCCGGGGCCAGCCTATGAAGAGCGGAGCTGCACTGGCCTGCCGCCTTGCCCAGGTATGCAGGGGTGAGGCCTCTGACACTCTGCCAGCAGGGCTTTTGGTTCAGGGCACAGATTCTCTACCATTTCAGGGGATAGAGTTCTTATACCATGTGACCGTGCAGCCCTTCATTTGGGGACAATCTGCCTCAAGGGTCTAGGGGCTATGTGGGGGGGGGGGGGTTAAGTGGCCTTGTCCTCATTTCCTTACTCCCTCCAACAGTGGCTGGGAGCTGGGGGCCATGGGGCCCTTTGGAGCCCTGCCCTGTGACCTGCGGCCTGAGCCAAACCCAGGAACGACGGACATGCAATAACCCTGTGCCCCAGCATGGGGGCCCTTTCTGTGTCGGTGACGCCACCCGGTCCAACATCTGCAACACGGCTGTGCCCTGCCCTGGTCAGCACCTCAGGATGCACAATTTCCATGCCCAGTTCCTGCTGCCGAGGCCTTGTCCCTGCCTCCAATTCCTCCTTTCCTGGCCCTGATGCTTTGGTTGCACCTCTGACTCCCCCTTCCCACAGCCCTCATTCCTTCCTCTGAACCCCCTTGCTGGCTGCCTGCTTTGGCCCAAGCCCCTGTTGCCCTTGTCTGCAGTGGACGGAGAGTGGGATGCCTGGGGGGAGTGGAGTGCCTGCGTCCGCCTGAACATGAAGTCCATCAGCTGTGAGGAAATCCCAGGTCAGCAGACTCGCTGGCGGAACTGCAGGGGCCGCAAGTTTGAAGGACAGCGATGTGCTGGGAAACAGCAGGATATCCGGCACTGCTACAATATCCAGCAGTGCATCTGTGAGTGCCCACAAACTCCACGGTGAGGGTAGGGCAGCCCATGCAAGGACAAGAATTTTCCAGCTCTGTGCCATGGACCCTATGTCCCTGCAGACTCCCTCTCCCTTCCCACTGAGACCTCCAATTCTGACTCTGACTCCCGCCCTCATTGCAGTGAAAGGCTCATGGTCAGAGTGGAGTAACTGGGGGCTGTGCATGCCCCCGTGTGGACCTAAACCCACCCGTGCCCGCCAGCGCCTCTGCACAGCCACGCTTCCCAAGTTCGTGTGAGTGATGGGGCAGAGTGTGCCTAGGAGGGGTCATGATATTGAAGGTGGGAGAGTCAGCTACCCCAACCAGGGCTTCCACTTGTGGGTCTGAGGTGTCTACGTTGCCAGTTACCATCTCCCAGCTGCAGGAAGAGGGGAGGAACTACAGAAGATGAGAAAGAAGATACTGGGGGGAGAATTCATAGCCTCTGTGTTCTGCAGTCACTCAGCCATCATGTATGCATTTACTCTGACCTTTCAGTTATCCATGCTTTGAGTTGCTCAGCCACTCAGGCCTCCATTTACTCACTCGTTCCTGTAGTCACCTATCTATGCCTCTATTCACTCTCTTGACATCTCACTGCCCCAAAGCACTCCAAGGCCTTTTTGACACCAGTTACAGACACACAGAACTCAAATCCGATGGATCCCCCAAGGGACCCAGGTGAGCAGGGCCCTGACAGAAGGTTTATGAGGAATGAGTGGTGTGTGGAAAAGGGACTGCCACCTCACCCTGAGTCCAGGAAGCTGATTGAGCCTCCCAGTGCAGGTAGGGGTCGGGAAAGGCATTCCTGACATCGAGACTGTGAGCAGAGTCCTGGACACAGGTGATTGGTCACCCCAAGTGTTCCCCAGTGACCAGAGTGGCCCAGGTGTTAGGATTATAATACTCATCCCTTCCTTACTTCCACATACATCAGGATACCATATGAGGTGGGCTGTTCCCAGCTCGTGGAAAGCCTGCCATCTGTGGTCTCCTGGCTGTGGGGTTTAGAGTGTGTCCTGAAGATGAATTAGAGGTGTTGAATGGAGATGCAAAGGATTTGAATGAGTGAGAGACCGAATAGAGGAAAGACCAACTGAGGGAATTGGAGTGGGAGTGAATGGAGAGAGAGAGAGAGAAAGACTGACTGGCTTGGGGCAAGTATTTGGGCCTAACAAAAAGGCCTCGAATGTCAGCACAAGGCATTTGGGTTTTTTCCATGGGTCAGTGGGAAGTGATATAAAGGGATTTGGAGGTAAGAGAAGGTAGCTCATGTCAAAAAGTAACAATCACCAGCATTTATTGAACATGTACTATGTGCCAGGCACTGCTCTGAGCACTTTACCTGAATTAACTCATTTGCCCTCACTCAGCCCAGTGAAGTGGGCATTAATATTATTCTTATTATTCCCATTTGTAGATGAGGGAAACGGAGGCACTGGGAAGATAAAAAATTTGCCCAGTGACTCACAGCTGAAAAGTAGTGCTGGGCACACAGTAGGCACTCAATAAGTTTGTTGAATGCATTCTTGCCTTTCCTGAGCTTTTTCCCTCCATTCCCCCCTTAACGCCCCAGGCCCACCATTTCCGTGGTCGAAGGTCAGGGCGAGAAGAACGTGACCTTCTGGGGGAAACCGCGGCCACTGTGCGAGCAGCTGCAGGGGGAGAAGCTGGTGGTGGAGGAGAGACGGCCGTGTCTACACGTTCCTGCCTGCAAGGACCCTGAGGACGGGACCTTCTAACACTTCTCCCTTACAGTCTGACCTCCTAACCTCCCTGACCTCAATAAACCAGCCTCTTCGGGCTCTTCTAAGATTCCTTAAAGGAGGAAAAGCAACTTTATCCCCTTCCCCAAAAGTGAGGGAATAGCATCCCCTAGGGCAAAGGGCACGGCATGAGCAAAGATCAGCCCCAGCCTCCCTTAGCCGCTGCAGTAACCCAATGTCTTCTTCATCCCCTCTCTGCGCCACCTAGGCCCGGGGCGTCCCAGCACGTCCCTCTGCGGAGCTCCGCGTTACGGGTTCCCTGGTTGGCTACTCGTCCTGGCAAGCACTTCTTGATTGGCCAGCGTGCTTGTTGGTTGCTGTCTCCCCGCCTCCTAAAGTTCCCTAGGCTCCTATCCGCGGGAGCCTCACCGAGGGCCGGTTCCGCATCAATCGACTGTGAGCGGCGGCAGAGGCCTGGCCGGGGTTGGCGCCCTGCCGCGCGAGCACCTGCACCCACCCACTCCCTATCGCCTAGCTCCAACACCGCAATTACCGGCGACAAATAGCTCCGCGAGGCGGGGGGCGGACGGAGGAAGTGCCTATGATGTGCTCTGAGCTGGGGCGGGAGCAAAGGGAAGCTAAAGTCAGCATCTGCCCGGAGGAGCTCCCAAGACGAACCCAGACACATTCACTCAACACTCATTAGCGTCTACTGTATACTGGAGCTAAGTCTGGGCATCTGGGATGGAGGAGGGATGGGATGGTAGAAGGTGAGGACATCTGAGTGAGGGAACAGACTCAGAATACGTACTCCTTTCGTTTGACCGTTTATTCAACATTTAATGCCGACTGTATACTAACAGTAGTGCTGGACATCATAGCGGATAGGGAAGAAAAGGAATCAGAGCGGTACGTTTCTCCACAATGAAGGGAACAAACCCAGACACCAGTGATCTTAGCATTTGCTTATTCATTTACCACTTATTGAATGCTGGGCCCCTTGTAATGAGATGCGTCATAGACTCATCATAATTATGGTAATAGCTAATACTTAGAAAGTATTTACCATGTGCCTAAGTAGTGTCTTAAGGCTTTCCATAGCATGAACTCATTTAATCCACAACAAACCCATGAGGGTCATTATTATTATTATCCCCATTTTACAAAGGAGGAAGCAGAGGCATAGAAAGGTAGTGGGCTGGGTATTTTTGAAGTACCATAGATTGTGGCAAGGCCTTAAGTGTCAGGAGAAGAGTTCAGGACTTTGTGCTGTGGATGAAGAGGACCCCGCTGTGTGAGAAGCTTCGGGTGGGAGACTTGGACACACGGAGTCTGTCAGCCTGCTCATTTGACTTCCCTGGGTCGATTTCCCCTTATGTAAAATGGGCCAATTGATGGATTGGAGTGAAGATGAAGTTAATTAGTACCTGGTCATCTTGGGAGGACTGAGCCAAAGTGAGGAGTTCTGGTTGCTACTACAGAGTATGAAAGGCATGTGTTTACAAGACAGTTGGAGGTTCAGCTGTGTGTGTTGTGTGTGTGAGCTATGCAGACATATGGGGCTGAGCAAGAATTAAGGATGTGTTGAGTATATGTGAAGGGTGTGCGAGGTTACAGCTGTGTGTGCGCCGTAATAATGTGTGAGTTATAAGTGTGTGTGCGTGCATGTGCACATGAACATTAAGGTGACATGGATATGCATGTGTGTGAGTTATCAACATTGGTACAATACTGAGTGTGAATATCAAGGGTATGTGTTTGAGAGCCATTGCTCACCAATGCACGACAAAAAACATTCTTGGAGCCCCTTCTGTACACCCATTCCTGCTGAGGAAGATGGAGACAGTGGAGAGGAGCCTTCCTCTGCCTCGGGGAATTCAGACACTCGTCAGGGGAATAGGAATCTGAGAATGGGGCCCCTAGGAAGAGGCACAGTCTGGAGACAGGTTCCCGAGAAGTCCGAATTCAAGCCCAGAGGAGCTAGAAATGTCTGTCCACCTGCAGCTGCTCCTGTCCCTGAGAGAGGGCACCACAGGCCCAGCACAGTTGTTTGCTTCCATTACTGGGGAAAAAACTGGGGAGCACACACTTTGAAACATGGGAAAATAACCCATTTGTGTAGAGTTCCCATCTGGGAAACAATGGGATTTGGAATGCCAGAGAGAGCATTCAGAAAGAGGAAGAAGGAATGGCCAAATCAAAGGCCTGGGGAGTAGAGGATAGTTTGGGATGCCTTTAACTTGGGGTCTATAGGAGCCTAGGGGAAGAGGAATGGAATCTGAAACCGGGGGCGGGGGGGAACTTCCTGGACACAGTGACCAAGGCAGCCCATGAGAGAGGGAGGGAGAGGACATTCCTGGCAGAGGTTATAGCACATGCAAAGGTACAGAGGTTGCCCCTCATCTCTTCCTCTCCTTAGAAGTGGATCAGGTGATCATCCCCTTTTTACAGATGAGGAAACCAAATCTCAGAGGAATTAACTCATTTCCCCAAGGCTATGGTGGAGGCTCAACTTGAACTCAGGCACTGTGACTCCAGACCCACTATTTAAACTGGCCAAAGATTTAATGAATAAAGAATGAACAAATCAATAAGTAGATTATTCACCTGAAAATCCTGCAGGCAAATCTGCCTACTTCTTGCATATCTTCTGCCACCTCACTTGGTCCACCATCATTGCTCACTATGGGAAAGGCCCTACCCAATCCTGCCCCTATTAACCTCTCTGACCCCATTTCCTACCACAATCCCCCTCACTTTGTTCCAGGCACACTGGTACATACTGGCTGTTCCCTCTTCCTGGCACATACTTTAAAATATATGTATAGATTATGAAGTGAGCGTGACCCTTCGGGGAAGAATTGGAGTTCTGGGATTACCTCATCTGTAAAATGGAAATTATATTATCCACCCCATAGAATTGTTGTAAGGGCTGGATGAAACAATACATGTAAACGGCTTAAGTAAGTGTTGAGTACAGTTAGTCAACAAATGATCATTTATGGATCTGTGCTTTTACTATAGTCAAGATCTTACAGATTTGACAGGATCGCATCCCACCTCTTCCTGGACTACCTCATTTGCTCATGTGCAAACATTATTTGGCACCTACTGTGTGTGTTCCCTGGGATGGGCCTGTCTCTCTGTGGAAAGTTCTTGGGTGCAGCAGGAGACAGCCACAGGCACTAATAAAATCAGATGGTTATCGTCGGGTTTGGCTGTGTCCAGAGAAGAGGGACGGGGGCATATAGACCAAGTGTGTGGTGGGAAGGGGGTGGACACACATCAAAGCTAGAGCTGCAGGGAATGTCTGTGTGGCAGATCTAGGTTTCTCCATGATCATCTGTGAGTATGTGTTTTGTCTGGGTGTACATGCTTGTGTGAGTTTCCTTGGGTCTCTGTATGTCAGTGTGTTGCCTGTGTGTGTGTACGTGTGTATGCATGTGTGTATGCAACATGCCCATGTGTGTTACCCTGGGCTTGTGTGTTTGTATATATACCTAGATTGTGTGTTCTGTCTGTACATGCTCCCGTGTGTTTTCTTACTTTTATATGCCTCTATGTGTATCTCCACGTGTGTGTCATTCCCTGTGTGCCTCCAGGCACCCCCCCTCAGGCCACCCAGGGCAAGGGTGTGTACACCACCCAAATGTCCACCTCCACTTGTCTAATGCTGTCTACACCGCCCCCGGATCCTTCTCTCTGCCTAGCTGAGCCTGTGTGGACGTGGAAAACTGATCTCCCAGCGGGGCATTGCTTGTGACCCCACCCGTCGCCGTGAGGGGGTTATTTTTCTACTTTTATGTCTCCACCCCCACCCCAAAAATGCCTTCTATGGTGAATATCAACACTGGAAACAATATCTGCGGAGGGTCCTGCGTATGGGTGCAAGTGGGTGTGAGGACCAGGATGAGGTGGGGTAAGGGGGCCTGCCTGATGGCCGACCCCTACCCTCCAGACAAGCACCCCGCCCCCACTCCCCAAATTGCGCATCCCCTATCAGAGGGGGGGAAGGGAAACAGGATGCGGCGTGGCGCGTGCGCAGTACCGGATTCAGCACCGCGGACAGTGCCTTCGCCCCCGCCTGCCGGCGCGCGCCACTGCCGCCCCAGCACTGAAGGCGCGCTGACGTCACTCGCCGTTCCTCCGCAAACTCCCCTTCCCGGCCGCCTTGGTCGCGTCCGCGCCGCCGCCGGTCCAGCCGGACTACACCACGTGAGGTGCGAGATAGGGGGCACGGGCGCGACCATCCGCGTTGCGGCGGCGGCGACTCAGCGCTGCCTCAGTCTGCAGCGGGCAGCGGAGGAGTCGCGTCGTGCCCGAGAGCGCAGCTGTGCTCCAGGGCCCCGCGCGGTCCGCCCCCGCGGCTCCTGAGCAGACTGCCCCTAGGACCCCCTGCCCCAAGCCGCAGCCATGAACTACCTGCGGCGCCGCCTGTCGGACAGCAACTTCATGGCCAATCTGCCGAATGGGTACATGACAGACCTGCAGCGCCCGCAGCCTCCCCCTCCGCCGCCCTCTGCCGCGAGCCCGGGAGCCACACCCGGTCCCGCGACTGCCACTGCCGAGAGGGCCTCCGTGGCCGCCCCCCTGG